>NW_022280173.1:277348-287513 GCF_004355925.1 Anarrhichthys ocellatus
AAAATAAGAAATCAGGAAGGGGGCAAACACTTTTTCACACAACTGTATATAATCCTGCTGAAAAGGGATTCTAGGCGATGGGAGCAGCAAGAGGGGGGCGGGGCGGGAACAGCTGTTGACGCAAACAGGAAGTCCTCTGTAGCGTAGGCCTTCTCATTCCATAGACCGCACGGTCCTCAAAGGATGCGGCCCACGTAGACCGCGAAGACTGGGTCCTCCGAAGGATGCAGACCCTGAATTGGGACATAGCTAGTGTCTGGACTCCTCGGGGGGATTTATATATATTGTTGCCGCTCAGGGCAATCACAACACGATCACAAATCTCCTTGTCGAGTTCAAGCGCCAAACAATTTCCGTGTAACTGATGAACGCTTCATCTGTCATAATAAATGTTAATAACTACTAATCATTTACTTGTCTCTCCTGATTGAAATATAATCAACGAGAAGATGTACCACAATATCACGTATTTTTCGCCATGACTCGGCGAGCTACGCACTCCGGACAAAGCTACGAACACAAAGCTAAAAGCTAACACGGACAACAAATACATCAGAAAGCACGAGAATTCGACACAGATTCTAGAGATATCTTCAGAATTTCTTTCTGTGAAACCATTACAGAGCTATGAGCAAACAAGCACCAGAACCACAAATCGCTTTATCAATAATAATCATAAATGCACCATACCGTGAGCTGATTTCGTGAAGAGAACAGATAAATTCCCGGTTATTTCCATTCAAATATGTGTTCGACATATATCCTGTTTGTCATTGAACTGTTTCCTTGAAGAAAGGGGGGTCAATCTAGTTTAGGGGAGCTGGGGGTAGGGATTTTACTTTCGGCGTATCGGATTTTACGCTTCGCGAGGGACGGCGTGGTCTTGATTCTGACTGGCTAACCATTCTGTCAATCAATACCATGTTATCCCGGCTCAATTCTATTTACTCTGACGCGTCGAAGGAGGGTTCAGTCACTGAAATCAACCAATGGGCTGCTGAGGTAGGTCTCCACAGACACAGAGAAACTGCAGTCAGATGAGACAGTTCCATGGATCACAGACACAAAACAGGGCTCAGATAGGATTCAGGCTCTCAAAATGAAGCCAAACTGCTGTATTTGGCTAGATTGAACACTATTAGTGATAAAACAAGTGAAATATATAGTTATACAGTATATAAAATGACAATGGAACAGCTGGTTCCAAAATGACAATTTCGTGACCTCGCCTCACATCTGTACTAAAACCTCTCTAATTTTGTTCTGCTTCACTTTATCAAAGTCAAGATTTGCAGAGAGACTGTTCACATGTTGTGCTATGATTTGGGAGAGTTTTAAACTTTCGTTAGCATCATTCAAAAGAGATAACCATGCTTTCAGTGCTTTTTTTTTCAGGCGAACCTGAAACTTTTCAATTTGAGCTGTGTGCCATCTTCATTTACTCTTAACCAGTAACATATAGACTGATATTTACACATCTGAACAAATCTCACAAGTGTTACCTTTATTATAACATGAAAATTATTGAAATAGACCTTGTAGTTGCAGAAATACATTCTTTTTAGTATGGGTATGCAATTTTCGAGCAGAGGTCTAAAAATAGGGCTAGGGTTAGAAAGGTTGAACAAAAATATTGAATATGTTAATAACACAATGAAAATATAAAGAATTATTTTTGATCCTTCATTTTAATTATAACAGCAAACATAGTGCAGGAAAAGTATTTTGCATTTAAAGCTATCGTTAACAACACAAACTGATGAATGAAGACAAAAAAAAAGTGGAACACAGTTGAATACAAATTCAAAAATTAATTAAAATTAACAAATGGTCTTTTCTTTTTTATGGAACAGATGTAGTTCAAAATTGGAAAGAGCCCTACATGTAGTATGCAGGGGTTGAGTACAACAAATAGGGGTTGAGTTTTCTGCCTGCTGGAGCAAAGCTGCTGTTCTCATGGGCCTGGCGGCGGTAGTACCTGCGGAGGGCAGGACTGCCGGGGTGGCACTGTCTCACATGGAGGAAGTACTCATCAGGGCGGCTTGAGGTGTAACCACAATCCTCACACACAAAGATCTTAGAGCGTCTTTGGCGGTAGGCATACTGTTGGTGAACGCTGTGAATCTTCCTCATATGGGACTCCAAAGAGCAGCGCTGTGTGAAGGCTTTCTCACATAGGTCACACTTGTAGGGACGGATACCTGCAGCAGGGAGAGACAAAACAAGTTTTTTTTCCTGTGCATGTTTGTGTGGATCGCAGGGTGTTTCTCAATGTCAAGGAAGGATCCTTCTACAACTGAATTCCAAGGATGCTACGTCATCGAATCCTGACAAAGGACTGTTCCAATGTCCAGGATCATTCAAACGAGTCCTTCATTTCGAGGATTTTGAAGAATGCATATGTGTATCCTCCACGCTTCTAAAACACCCTAAATCCTATGCGCACTATGCATTTCCTGTCCACATAATTGAAACGGCAAATTTGCAAGTAAACTTTAAGTTATTTCACCTCAGCTGTCTGCCAAAATTTCTGAGCAAATTATAGGTACGAAATTGTCAATCCAGTTGCTGAATCTTCACTCATATTAGATCTCCGAGACCTAATTCAGAAGTTTGTTGCGACTTTCGTTGCGCAGCAACAGTCTTCTAATTTGAGCTATTAATAGGACTGAGGCGGTGCACCGGCAGCGGCAGGGAAAGGACAGTGTGTAGAGAATAACTAGTTGCATTAAAGCTATATTTCGACCAACCTACAGTGAGCAACTGTTGGAAGTGGACTGACAGGGGCCCCTAATAGGCGGACCACGGTCCGGATCCGGACCCAGACGTCGTTGTATCCGGACCCAGGACCTAAAACCGATAGATAATTGAGAATTATTCAATTTTGACAGAGCGCCTCTATTTTAACCGGAGCAGCTTTTTCAGCCTTTATGGCACTTGTTCAGCGGTGCAGCGGTTTTATACTTTGTACTCCCTGATTTGAATGTCTTCAGGCTCTTTCCTCACAAGATAAGGTAACTTCATATAATCTATTTATTCGTTTTTGTCAAAACAGCTTCAATGTCAAAATCAAATATTTGATGAATAAATAAATAAATATCCTCTGATTTCATGTTTATTTTTTGTTCCATCTTTAACCCTTAATGTTTCTGAGTAAATGGAATATTCCAGGCTGAACACACGTGATCCGTCCTCTTTGTTTACCTTTTTTTTACGTCTCCATGCGTCCACTGGTTACCCCGTGTTTAACGTCACATTGCAATGATTTGTGGGTAATTCCCTAAGGCTAAGTCAGCATACCATGCTGACTTACGGAAAGGGCTCAAAATGTCTGCAAGAGAGCCCTCAAACACTTGACAATTTGACAGTGGGACATCCCTAAACCCTCATGGACTTCGCGGGAGCGCGCCTCAAAGTCCGTGAGTCCGTAAGGGGGGACATTGGGATTTGGCCAATGAGAATAATTACGTGAGTCAGAGAAGTTATTTCACATGACGTTTTCCAAAGAGAGAAAAGTGGTCAGAGAGACCAGAGTCTTTAACCAAGAATGAACAGACTCTTATAGGTTAATTCTTCCCACGGACAGTTTAAAACCAGTGTGTCTCATATGTTCAGAGACCGTGACGATTATTAAAAGCAGTAATGTGAAACGCCACTACGAGACAAAGCACAACTGTTTTGAGCGAACGTACCATCTCACATCTGAAATGAAGTCACAGAAAATAAACCTAAGAGCCCAATATGATCAGAATCCTAACAAATGAATTCACTTCACAACAATGATGTTAACAGAGAGGATAGAGCTGAAACAAGTGATTTAGAAACCACAGATAAAGTCCATGCTCACAACTTTCTCTTTTTAGATGATGAGAAAAATATAATATTGTGTCTTTTTTGATTGACATCACTTCACACCTGAATGAACTGAATTTAAAGCTGCAGGACAATTCAGTGAAATTAATTTTTCTAAAATGAATTACTTTATTTTAAGATGCACATTTTTCAAAAGCTTTCTGTTATGTCAGTTATTCTTTAATCCAGCCCTTATTTTACTTGAAATGAGAAGAACAATTACTTATATATTTCTATGTATTGTTTTTAATCCATCCAGTTAAATTTGAAAACTGAGAATAATAATTGTTAAAATATAATTAATGAGTACTTTCTTTATTTGATTTGACAGTTGTTGACTACACAGAGACGTTACTAGTACTAGGCTTCTAGTACTAGGCTTCTTGAATATACAGTATATATATATATATATATATATATATATATATATATATAGCACTAAATAGTGCAAGTTAGATATTATTGGAAAGTTCCAGACCTTTGCCCGAGGAGATTTTCTCAATCTGGACCTTTTGGAATTTTAATTGAATACCCCTGGACTAAACTAACCAAGACGGAGTTTTATTTTGTTTTTGTCGACTTTGAAAGAAGTAACAATCTGCAATGTAAAATTGCTGTGTTTTTCAATTGAGCCGGTAGGTTTGAGGAGAGCATGACAGCTGTTTCTTTACATATCCAACTTAATTTTTTTAATGATTGTTGGAAAAATAGCATGCATTATAGGTCTAAACTAATATATATAGCTGGACCGTGCATGGTCAGTTTGCTGAATTGTAGCCACATTTTTACACAGTCATGGTGCTACCATCTATAATATGAATTCATGGAAGTTTCTGACCTGTGTGTGTTCGCATATGCCTCTTGAGGTCGAAGGTATCGTTGAATCCTTTGCCACAAAATCGACAAGGATGTCTCTTCACCAAGCTGTGGCACTTCAGGTGTCGAGTCAGCATGCGCTGCAGAGGGAATATCTTGTGGCACACTGAGCACACAAAGTCACCTGATCCGGGGGAGGAACGGGGACGGGGCTGGAAAAACAAAAGTGCTTGATGAATATGACAATATGGGTAAGGCATCAGCATCAGGATTTTTCACTTACAAACAACAATTTCTTGTCTGAATAATTATCAATCCACACTATGTGCCAAGCATTCCTATGTAAGCCCAGTATTTATATTAAATTATGTTTGACCTATTACGCTTTGACCTATTACACCCTGCAGTGGATATCAGGCTGTGCCCTCTGACAGGCAACACCATTCTCTAACTGTGATCTTATATTGTTTGAAGCTGCCTTAACTCGGCAGCTAGACACAGCCTACTGCGGGCGACTGTGGCTCATCGACATGGACTAGCGGACCGGGGATCGAACCGCAGATCCTCTGATTAAAAAATGACCCTGCTCTACCACTGAGCCACAGTCGCCCCATTGTGTAGCATTGTGATGCCTATATCCAACTGCTGTCCCGCTGTAGGTTTAAACTTTGTAGTTTAGAAACATATCTGAATGTCTGAATAAAAATATTCCAGAATTTGTCCTTTGACTGTGTCTGATACTTTCAAGTACTCTATTGCCCCCCACAGTACACTACGTGGAACGGAACAAAATGTATTGGCTATTATCTAAGAATTCCACATGCAAGCCTCTTCATTCCCACTTTGCTGACTGAATTTGATGCTATGTCATGGTGTGCTCCAAGCATCCACAAAATCCTGGTATTCCGGCATTCTGCACTGAGGTGTCGATTAGCTTATTCCTTTCTAACTAGACAATCTCTGTGCCACAACACTAAATTACGGCACACCATCAGACCAAGGTATGCCCAACAGGATCGGCTGATGCTGACGTTGCTCACCAAATTACCATTTCTTTCACAATTACCCTCTTTCAAAGTGAGTGCTGAAACATCCGTTAGATGTCCTCTTACCCCAATAGTGAATTATTTAGTGGTGACGCTAACTCCCTGTCCCTGCATCTGGATGCAGCTTTACTTAGTAAGCCTCTAAAACCCTCTTTCAGAGTTCCACAAGTCCTTACTGAATAATGCCTTAGCAAAACAGCTTCCATAGCTCCTTCCTTTTTTCTTTTTCTTTTTAAAGGCTTTCTGCTTTCTTTAAAATTGCCAATTTAGCTTTAACGTCATTCTGCAGCAGATTCAAGTCCTCTGTCTTGCTATTTGTAGCCCTCCTCCACTGCCTCCAGAGTTGCCTTCACTGTCCCAACGAGTCAGTCGATCTCCAGTTACCACTTTGACTTTACTACCTCTAAAACTACCATTTGCCTACTCTAAATCCATGCCATATTCCTAGATTAAATCCCCCATCTTCTTTGACTTATTTTTAAATTGTCCCTTTAAGCACCTGAATAAACAGTTGCCCATATGCCCTTCATTTTAGCCCTAGGCCATTATATTTTGGGTGTCTGCCCATCACTCCTGTCTTTCCTTGACTGCCTACTGTCCCCTCTCTCCTGCCGTTCAGACTTCCTGCTTTCTTTTTAGTAGCAGGGATGTTGTTAACCTCGTGAACTTTGGTTACTAACCTGGCGCTAGACTTAACACTCATTTAAACTCTATCTCCAGTTGTGTTTCCTCTATCTTTTATGGCTTCCACTGAAGTGCTCTCCCTGCTTGTTGGGAATTTCGTCCCATGGTCAATAGCCGGGCTTTTTGCCATCCGGCCATGGATTGCCAGCCCATATTTTCCTGTCCAGTCCATCTCCTCCAGTCAGCTGTCTTTCCAATGTGTTAGCTGCTCTATTCACAGCCATCACTAGCTTATGCCAGTTATGACACTCATCAATACACAATAAAAAAGTAGGTAGGGTGAGCATATTCTGATACATATGGAAGCCCAGTCAACTTGCTATATTATAAGAATGACACTACACTTAAGAAGAAAATGGGACCTATAACCTTTGCTCTGTGAAGTCCCAGTGTAGTGGGATGGTATACGGAGCCCCGGAGCATAACTGTGGACCAGTCCAGCCTGTTGTCAGCCCCTGGTCCTCCTGATCCTGCCAAAGGTACTGACACTCTCATTCCTGCTGTCCCACATCCTAAGGTGACTGACTGAGCCACAGTTGAAGGCTGTTGGGTGTCAGGACAGCAGGGTGTCTGCTCCATAGAAATTTCATTAACTTTAGGGCATAAAACGAAACAATTGTTTGCTTAATAAGTGAATTAACAAGGTCAAATTAATTACATAAAAATACATACATATAAAAATACATGAGACAGCTTAAGAGGAATAAACTAACTTGGATGTTACTGCTTACCTTTGACAGTTGAAAAAGCTATCTGAAGATACTTCTAATTCTTACCTAGTGTATTATCTTCTTTCCACTCAAGCTGTTCTGGCTCTTTCCATTGCCATGCTCCACATGCCCCACGTTTCTTTTTCACAAGGAAAGACCTCGGCATCCTTTGAATTCTATCCGTCTTAGTTCTCTTTTTCTTCTACTTCTGTTGATCTTATATCTCACACTCAACCTCTGATCCTTGCAGCCCCACCACTTTTAGTTGTGTGGACCAATCTAGATATCACCTTACCTCCAATCCTTACATCCAAGCCTCATCAGTCAACAACCTGCACCTACAGTATGTCAGCAAAATCACAGTGCTAATTTCCATAACACTCTCTGGGAAGAGTTGGAAGGTTTGGATCTCTAGAGAAGGGGGGGGGTGAGAGGCTCAGTATTTTGACTTATGTACACCTGTGTTGATTGTGCGCATGCGTCATTTTAACTGGTCCCCACTGGTTTTGCATTTCAGGTAGTGAGAATCCGGAGAGCTTCGTATTCAAGTGGCCCTTGGCATGCAAATTTTAGCCCCGGACCAAGCCCTGGCCCTGGACAAAGGGCACGGTTTGAGTAACAGGAGCAAGTACAGAGGAGCCACAGCCTTAACTGCTAGGTAAATCAGCCCTTTCTCTTTTTAGCCTCTTTCTGTTGCAATTGTTTGGTGGGATTACAAAGCTTTAAAAAACCGCACAAAGGCCATTCACACACATATTTAAGTACTTGCTGTCAGTTGACAGTGTTCTTTACATGATTGCAAATACATGAGGGTACTTTCCATCTTGATGTGTTGTTCCTTGCCACTGGCCCAGTGCATGCTGGGATAGGCGGAACTGAAAAGGGTGGTATAGAAAACGGAGGGATTGATGGATGTATTACTTTTATTTCCATTGAAAAGTTCTGCCAATGAACAACACATTTTGAAAGAAAACTCCACAACCATGTCTAATTGTCTGCACAGTCAGTGCATGCTTCGGAAGATAATGAACTGCACGCATCTTATTTTACTGGACTCTGCATGGCAAATACAAATGCAACTCGAGACTAAACCCCATCATGCAAATAGTAATAGAGGTCACTCCAAGAACATCAGGAGGATCATGTACAAACTGTACGGTAGGATAAACACACTTCTGTCCTGCCTTACTGCTGTATTTAGCCAATGTATGTCCCATATTTCAGCTGTGCCATTCAGTACAATATGGACAGTAAATAATATAAAAAATAAACCCAGTTGCTCCTTTAAAGTGCTGTTCAAAGCTCACTGGGGAAGTCTCTTTTTGTAGCTCACTGTATATGGGTCTTCCGACATCACATTATCATTAACAGTTCATAATATTTACAAAATGAATTTGTGTATGTCTTTAGATGAGGTAATTAAATGTGCCTTTTGATAATAAATCTCTTAATACTGTGTGATATATGGTATGTAGTGTTACCATTTCCTAAAAGGCCTGCTAAGACTGTTGTCTGTACTGTGTGTTGTTGCCCTCCGGAGCTGCACTCTAACTGTATGCAAAACAGCAGCCTGTGTGCTGCAGCATGGAAATTAAATAGTAAAAAGGTAGCTTCAGCATTTCTTTGTGCTAGACTAAAAACTGGCCCTGTCACCTGTCTAATTTCAAGCTTTTTGTCCACTGACTCAAGTCTTAGCACTGGACACTGTGAGCTATGTCTTCTTTTGATAGTGACGTGCTGTATTTACTGAGACGATAAATAAATACATTCAGTTGATGATTTCATTGACAGTCACCATTGTCAGTCTTTGCAAATGCTGATTCAACTATATTTAACATATTTGCACAATTCAATGAGCTCTGGGCATCTACAATGGCCTGACAGAGGGTTTTGTTTGTTTGTTTTGCTTTAGGTAAATGTGAACACACTTGACTAACCGTTGATGTGTTCTTGCTTGTCACTGCCTTGTTGCCTCTTACAGATAAAAGTCAGTGTGAGTTGATTTGTTACTGCTATTCTTTAGTTGTATTTATTGTGTGTATTCTGTAAGAGATAACATTAAAAATAAACAATGATAAGTAAATTTTATTTCAGAGGCTAGATTGTGAGATTACATCAACAGCTGAAAATGAGTGCAGTTCTCTGAAATCAGGCTCGGCAGATCTGAATGAGAAAATAAGGTTATTTTAAAATCACCCAGATTTCCTTCATATTTTGGGGAATGAGAACTCCCAGTGTGTCGTGCTTGCCTTATCTGTTTTATTTATTGCTGTGCTTTTAATCAGCCCGACATGTCATACCCCTTCTTACATATTTCCAGCCTGCCTCTTCATTGTCAAACTGTTCAAAAAAGGGGAAAATGGCAAAAAAAAAGAAAAGAAAAGAAATCACTGTCCTGGTGTGTGTGAACTAGATGCAAGTTGAGCATGCATGTATATGTTCATGTTGAGGGTGGGAGGCAACATAGAATGTCCTCTAGATGGGTTGGCGACCTAATCCCATACTCCACCCACTCTCCAAGCTGCAAACACATGAATGAATGTTTGTACACAGCAGGCACATTGTCCAAGACTTTATAAATTACATTGGACCTTCTCTTCTCATGAATTTTGATTAAACTGTTTTTCAATAGCTGTTGTATCACTGGCTCAATCCTCCTAAGGCTGGCTTCGACAAACTGCCTATTGAACTCAGATAAGAAGTTTTCTCCGAGGTATATCATCCCCAAAACTAAAGGCCCTTCTGGTAACACTATAATAACTACACGCTATGAATCATTAGTTAAGTATGAGTAAACACTTAATTTATCATTTATCAAGCATTGTTCCTACATTAACACGCATTAGTATGCAATTCATAACAGTTATAAATGTTTTAGTCTTGATTAATAAGCTCGTCTATTATGTGTTTTGTGATTGTGTTTTCACTTTATAATTGATGGATTCCCCATTTGTAAATGAAGCATTATATATATTACAAACCAATTATTAAGGAGTTGTAGATGATTAATAACATCATTTATAAAGTGTTAGTAAATGATTAAGAACTTATTTAGAT
>NW_022280173.1:287613-297436 GCF_004355925.1 Anarrhichthys ocellatus
ATATATATATATATATATATATATATATATAATGATTTAGATATGCAATAATGGTTAGGAACTATGTTAATATATGCTTTATAAACGCGTATTAATACTGCAATTCATAATTAATTTAGGTAGTTAGTAGTCTTACCTCATCTAAAGTAAGGACTATCTATGCCTTACAAAGCATTTATAAATGACAGCCATCATTTATAAATTGAAAAGGCCATCAGTGTCTCAAAACCCACAAAAGTCTCAGTTATCTTCTCAACAGAAAAGTCAAATAAGACACAACACAAAGTGATCAAGAACATATCAATATTTATTGCAAGATGCAAACAATGTACTCGTAAATACATGAGGTCCCACAAAATACTTAACTAACGACTAGTAACTACCTGAATTAATTATGAATTGCAGAATTAATACGCATTTATAAAGCATATATTAACATAGTCCCTAACCATTAGTGCATATCTAAATCCAGTGGTGGACCGTCAGGGCTAGCAAGGCCTTCTCTGCTGGCCTAGACAGAATCACAAAGTTATAGCTATTTTATAATTTAATTAATTTTCATAAATACACTACAAGTATTCTAAATATTTTTTCCCATTAGCTTATTATCTCATTGCACAGCTACTGTCTTCCTCAGTTGCGCTGGAAGCGCAGCTTGTTTTAAGTAGAGCTTTTATCCAATCAGATTTCACACCTATGCTGTCTCTAAGTAAAAAAAAATCTGCCCGGAGGCCTTGAGACTTACAAGTGAATCCCTTTGCAGTTTAAGTAAATGGGGACGATATTGTTGATTGTCATAGTCTTCAACCAATCAGATTTTTAGTTTGACATGTTGGACGTATTCATTGACGTGCCAGAGCTTCTGGCTGGCCTACAAGTACGTCAGCATTAACATGTGGTTTGATTGGTCAGTGGGCTAGCGTGACTGTTGTGAAACTAGCTAGCAGAACTTTGTATTAGTAAAAGTTAGAGTTTAAAGATATGTAAGATGTTTTTACATGACATTACCTTTTTAGCATTTTGGGATGTTTGGTGGTGACAATTCCAATATCTATTGCCTCTGTCGAGCGGACATTTTCAGCCCTCAAATGTATTAAAACATATTTAAGAAATACAACTGGGGTGGCTCGACTGTCTTCACTGGAGTTCATGAATCGAGAAGGACCTCTTGCTGGAACTGAACTGCACCGATGTTCTGTACAACCGTGGTATTAAACTCTTTGTAATCAAAGAAAGGAGAATGGACTTTTGTCTTTAAATAGTGAACAGCAGCTTTGGTAAGTGAACTGCTTTGTTTTTACATCTGCAGTAGCGTTACTACTGTGTTCATTTTTCTATCATGTCATTTTTATGATATGGTTAATATTGTTCCCTCTGATGTGAATAATATTTCAATGGCACATGCTCTTTAGTGTGTGGCAGAATGCGTGTTTTAGCGCAGCAGTGTTGCTGGTATGTGCAGAGGTATAGAGCTAAATCCAGGTCAAAAGTTTTGTTAATTTGAAAAAAAAATTTTAACCTGAAAGTTCAAGTTGTGGTCTTGAACATTGAAAAATACAGCAATGTATTCAAAAGTGTTTTTGGGTTGAATATAATTTTGATTCAGTTCTGGAATTCTTTTGAATACATTTTTTTTTTTATTTTTCACTTTCAAATATATTTTGATATTTGAGTTCTTATATTTTTCAGTTTCAGATTTTATATTTTTAGATTCAAATCTTTTTTTTTTTCGGTTTCAAATCTTTTTTTCACTTTCAGGTCGTTCTTTTCAGTTCAGATCGTTTTTTTTGTGAAATTCGTTAGCATAGCCGTCATCCTCCGTCAGTTTAGTCTGCTGGTGTAGTTGCCATGGCAACAAGTGCCAACTGATGTTAGCCTACATTAGCTTAGTTTAATAAAAATGAGTAGCCATACTATTACAATTCGGCATTTTTTTACTAAACCGATTACAATTACCAACAGTCATACCTTCAAGGACCTTAATACTTTGTCACATATTGTCAAATGATGACAAATAAAGGCTAAACTGCCACGGCACCTCTCCCAAACAGTGGCACAACTTCCCGCAGCAGCGGAGCTTGCAACAGGAAGTGCCTCTACTAGCTGCCGCTGCCACATTCTGAGCTGGCCCTTTCTCGCGGACGCCATCGCAAGGATACTACGCTGCGTTCACAGTGGTGTGTGGAAGTGCGAAACGTCAGATATTAAAGTGTGGTAGTTGAGTCAATATGGCATAGTTTATTGCTCTTTTACTGTGATTTGTGCCAAGTAGAGGCTAAAACAGCTTGCTGAACAGAACTTTGTCACTAGCGTAATTTTTTTTACTTCCAATCACGTGAATTTGGTGTATAGAAAGTGTCGAATCATAATTATTGCGGTGCCCACGTTACCTGAAGGCAACGTGATTGAGGACGGTCCTCAGCCTTCGTTGTTATGCTGTCACTCATGGTGACACGCCCCTCTCAGTTGATACCACGCCCCCACGTTAGATCAGGGTCAAAAGTCTGAACTGAAAAAACGACCTGAACTGAAAAAAACGATCTGAACTGAAAAAAAATGATCTAAACTGAAAAAAACGACCTGAATTGGAAAAAAATGATCTGAACTGAAAAAATATAAGAACTCAAATATCAAAATATATATGAAAGTGAAAAATGAAAAAGAAAAATGTATTCAAAAGAATTCCAGAACTGAATCAAAATTATATTCAACCAAAAAAAACTTTTGAATACATTGCTGTATTTTTCAATGTTCAAGACCACAACTTAAACTTTCAGGTAAAAACTTTTGACCTGGATTTAGCTCCATACAGAGGCCTGTTGATCGTGTTATTTAGGTTTTATGTTATTCTACCTGCTGTGTTGTCATATAAATATATGTGACTGGTTCTTGTGAGTTTGTTCTTGTCGTGTTAATTACATTGATTTCGACTATATGCATTATCCGTTAATGATGCAGCATCCCTTTAATGCGTGTATTCATGTATCTGCACTCTGCAGTTAGTGTACTTGTAGCCCTCATAGGGGTTGAGCTTCATGTAACACTTTATTTCACTTGTCAAATGTTGCAGTGTTATGTGAATATGCAATTTTGACACAAAACAAATAATAACCTGTAGCTGTGGCATCATAATGAGGTTAATGGGAGGTGGTTCAACTGTAGTAGGACAGCACTGAAGGCCCAGGTATAAAATACACGGCCCGCCACTGTCTAAATCCATCCATCCATTTTCCTCCGCTTATCTGGGGTCAGGTCGCGGTGGCAGCAGGCCAAGCAGGCTGACCCAGACTTCCCTCTCCCCGGCAACATGTTCCAGCTCATTCTGGGGGATCCCGAGGCGTTCCCAGGCCAGCTGGTAGATGTAATCTCACCAGCGTGTTCTGAGTCTTCCCCGGGGTCTCTTCCCAGTTGGACGTGCCTGGAAAACCTCCAGTGGGAGGCGTCCAGGAAGCATCCTAATTAGATGCCCGAACCACCTCAGCTGACTCCTTTCGACGCGAAGGAGTAGCGGCTCGACTCCAAGCTCCCTCCTGATGACCGAGCTCCTTACCCTATCTCTAAGGCTGAGCCCGGCCACCCTACGGAGGAAACTCATTTCGGCCGTTTTTAGCCGCGACCTTGTCCTTTCGGTCACGACCCAGAGTTCGTGACCATAGGTGAGGGTAGGAACGTAGACCGACCAGTAAATTGAGAGCTTTGCCTTCCGGCTCAGCTCCCTCTTCACTAAGACGGTCCGGTGCAGCGCCTGCTTTACTGCTGCAGCCTCACCGATCCGCCTGTCAATCTCCACTCCATCTTACCCTCACTCGTGAACAAGACCCCGAGATACTTAAACTCCTTCGCTTGAGGTAGGCACTCCGTCCCCACCTGGAGGGAGCAATCCACCGGTTTCCGGCAGAGCACCATGGCCTCAGATTTGGAGGTGCTAACTCTCATCCCCGCCGCTTCACACTCGGCTGCAAACCGCCCCAGTGAATGCTGGAGGTCACAATCCGAGGAGGCCAACAGGACTATATCATCTGCAAACAGCAGAGAGGCGATCCTGAGACCCCCCGAACTTGACGTTCTCCGCCCCCAGGCTGCGCCTAGATATCCTGTCCATGAAAGTCACGAACAGGACCGGTGACAAAGGGCAGCCCTGGTGGAGGCCAACACCCACTGGGAACGTGTTGCCGAGAATGCGGACACAGCGCCTACTGCAGTCGTACAGAGACCGGATCGCCCGTTGTTACGGGTCCGGCACCCCATACTCCCACAGCACTGTCTAAATCATTATATATAAATGCATGAATAATGTACATCTAAATAATTTCTTAATCATTTACTAACACTTTACAAATTATGTTATTAATCATCTACAGCTCCTTAATAATTGGTTTGTAATATATATAATACTTCAATTACAAATGGGGAATCCATCATTTATAAAGTAAGAAAACACAATCATGAAACACATAATAGACGAGCGTATTAATCAAGACTAAAACATTTATAACTTTTTGTTTGTATACTGAGTGTTAATGTAGGAACAATGCTTTATAAATGATAAATTAAGTGTTTACGCATACTGAACTAATGCTTCATAGCGTGTAGTTAATATAAAGTGTTACTGCTCTGGGTAAGGCTATTATATTTACAGTGCAAACAGGGAAATATTGATAAGGAATGTGTTCACTTTTGTATAATTGCATAGTTTATAATGTATTAACCTGATATCTAGTGATATTATGCTCAGAATTGTGTAGCCTGGTATAGAGACATTAAGAGAATGAGGAACAGCAGAGAGATTGTGAGCTGTAAGAGGAAATTAATTAACAACATTTAGATGTGGCTAGTGATGGCTATTAAAGGGACATAGCTAGTTTAACAAGATGTCAAGTTATTTTCACACTCTCTCACACACACACACACAGGCACCCAAAGTTACATGTTAACACGCACAAACACTATGGATACAACATGTACAAATACGTCCCCAACAGCAAAGATATAATTCTGGCAGTTCATACCAGATATTTTAGAGTTTGTTGATGCAAAGGAAACTTTTCTGTTCTGCACAAGGAAACATAATATTATTGTATGTTGTTCAGATATATATATAAATAAAACACATCTGGCGTTTGATATATAATGCGTTTAAAAACATGCCAAATAGCATTGTTATTTTGTAAAAATGTGTTCATCATTCCTCTGAACTCATGTTTATTCAGTCCTTTGGAGGCAAAAATAATGAAATTCACAGTTCTTGTATAGCTATCGCAGCATTAGAAGGAAATTAAGCACTGGTTAGTAGTGCTGTGACAGAGCCTGAGGGATAACTTTGTCATAGAGTAACATGAACATCAAGTCCAGTGCATTTGATAGCATATGCAAATGCTTCTGTGATTTCCATTTAATTATACAAAAACCTTAATGGCTGAATACTTTTTCAGTATTCATAAAAAACATCAATAGTGAGCTACTTTAATAGTTTGTCAGTTCCTTCTTTTGGAGATGACATTTTGCTGTGGCTTCCATTTACCCTTCAGTAAAATAAAACTCTTTACTACTGCTGTTGTATATTGTAACTAATACAGTAATATTTTTTTTGAGCCAAGAAACACAATGACATGGAGAGTTTTACTGAACCACCGCATGTGATGCCTCCATGTGACTCTTTATCTGAAGTAGTCTAAATATTTATGTGAACAAGACTCATGACTAGAGTGCAAATGCAGTGAATCTTGTCGTCCTTCACCCCACAACACACACACAGATTCAGCAGGGAACCACTTGTACTAAAAGGTATTCCTCCCCAAACAAACAAAACTGAATGACGGAAAGGAAGAAAGCAGACAGAAATCAGAGCATGCCAAAGAGAAACAGCAAAAGAGGGAGGTGTGAAAATAAGAATTTAAAAGAACGAGTGAAGGAGACGAGAACAGGAAGAGAGAAAAAAACCTGTCGAGGAAATGAGAATATAAAGGCAGAAGTGCAAGTGGTTAGTGCTGAACAATGTCATGAGAGAGAGAGCATTGGAGGTGTGCAAGAATGACAGCAGGTTTGATTGAATAGACAACAAATGTACTTGTGAGAGGGGGGATTCAAGTTGATGAGAAGAAGCAGATTGCTAAAAATACTGAGTACAGCTGGAATATGGGGTGAGTCATTCATTAATAACGATGATAATGTTAGTCTACTCTACTGTGTTTTTCTCCAAAATAACTTTCACTGTCTCATGCTAAATAAGTGAAAATATGTAGAACAGTAGGATACTGCTTTCTATCAGCTATTCATTTTACCTTGCTAAACAATCTGTCTAGTTCTGATCCATTTCCTGCTGTATGTCTGGAACTCATAGCAGCTGTTCTGTTTCTACAGTTGTCACATATAAATTAAAATATCAGAGCTGGTTTATCTGTATTTCCTGTGTACTGAGTAGATAATTAAATCCTAAAAAAGCTTTTGAGAAAATGGTTTGTATCGCTGACAGGTAAGATATGCAGTCCATATTAGGTAGCATTGTGCTGAGCACAGGAAGTGGTCAAAACATGACAACCGTTTCTGCAGGAAGTAAATTGTTCCCACAGGTTACAAACCTTGCAAAAACAAGAAGACTGAAATTCTCCTAATGATTCATAGAGTATAGAAATAAGTATCTTAGGTAGCCTAGTACTGCAAACATACCTCTATTTTCTATTTCTTTACTTTTTCCTGAAAACAATCAAAAGTATTCAATATAAATACATTTAAGTCTTACAAAGGCCTGAATGCATACGAAATATCCGATGCCAAATGTGTATATAGAACCCCAGAGATCGTTTTAATGCAGTCATAGACAAAAAATGTGAATACTTATGTCTCGTAATTTTACAGGGGTTGAATGTACATCTACTGAGGTTCTGTACTTATACTGAGATACTTGTACATTTGATTATTTCCATTTGATGCTCGTTTAAACTTTTAATATTTTACATCATTTATTTGACAGCTATTCTTTTAACACAAAACATGGCAGTTTCAAACCGGTTCAAATGTGTATCGTGGTAAATGGACTTGTATTTCTACAATATAGTACATTAGTACATATAGTATAGTAGGTCATCATTCACCCACATGCATACATCGAACACAGCCTCGGGAGCGATTGTTGCCCAAGGACACATGGACTGGAGTTAGTAAGTAAAATGTATTTATACAGTGATTTTCACAGACAAAAGTCACAAAGTGCTTAACAGGGCATAAATTACAAGCATAAAAAACACAATGTGACCATAGGGCCAATAATTTACATACACACAGAAAAATACTAAATTAAAACATAGTTTAAAAGCAGGTATAGGACATGGGTTTTACCCAAACACCAGTCTAAAAAGGTGCGTTTTGAGCTAATTTTTAAAAGTGTTCACAGAATCTGCGAGGCGTAGAGTTGCAGGCAGAGCATTCCACCGCCTCGGTGCTACTGCCTCTAAAGCTCGGTCACAACGGGTCTTAAGGCAAGTGCGTGGGACAGACAGAAGACCTAAAACGTTTGACCTGAGAGTGCGGGTGGGTGAATATGGGTGAAGTAGATCAGCTACACATGTGGGAGCCTGACCGTGAAGTGCTCTGTAAGTGAGGGTGAGAATTTTGAAGTGTATCCTAAATGCTACAGGGAGCCAGTGGAGAGATCGGAGTACGGGGGTGATGTGAGACCGTCGATTTGTTCTGGTGAGTAATCTGGCGGCAGCGTTTTGGATGACCTGCAAGCGGTTAAGAGCAGATACACTGAGTGATGTGAAAAGTGAGTTACAGTAGTCAATGCGTGAAAAGATAAATGTGTGTATGATCATCTCTAGTTCAGGTGTTGATACTACAGATCTCAGTTTACTGATATTTCTTAGGTGGAAGAAACATGATCTGGACAGCTGCTTATGGGGGTCAAATGACACTGATCGATCAAAGAAAATCCCTACATTGCGCAGGTTGCAATGGGCAGCAGAGGAGAGTGGACCAATACTCATGTGGTGCAATAACTAGAACCTCCGTCTTATTGTCATTAAGTTGTAAGCAGTTTTCCGCCGTCCAGTCTCTGATGGCATTGACACAGTCCAGGAGCCTAGTTAATGTGAAGGCCTCGCTGGGTTTGAATGACAGATGGAGTTGGATATCATCTGCATATAAATGATAGGACATATTGTAACTTTTTATAATCGGTCCCAAAGGTAACAAATAAAGGGAAAATAACAGAGGCCGCAGAACCGAGCCCTACGGTACACCACAAGACAATGGAGAGGTGACAGACACAAAATCACCCACAGAGACATTAAAAGTTCTGTCAGAGAGGTAAGATGTAAACCAGTCTAACGCTATGCCAGATATGCCAACCCAATCACGTAGCCTCTTAATCAGGATGGTATGGTCTACAGCAGGGGTGTCAAACTCATTTTCACTCTGGGCCACATCAGCATCATGGTCGCTGTCTTAAATGTAAGACTGTAAATGTAACTACTCCTAACATATTGGTAAATAACTGTCTCTGCATTTGATTATTGTTTATTCAAGTGTTAAAATATTGTACATGCAGTTATAGAACTGTAAAAATATATTTAAGCATATTTCTGTTATTATAACTTAAATCCTTTTAATTTAGGGTTAATAAACCCACATTACTCTATCAAAGATCAAAATATTAAAGAAAATAACAAAGACAAATATCAAACACAAGTTATTACAATAACTTTGTTCAATGCGTAAAATCCTTTCAAGGGTGCGTTTGCACAATCCCACGTGAAGTATTTCATGTGTTTTAAAGTAGTCTTCAATGTACTCACAATACATTTCCATTTCAAATGTAGGGTAACCAGAGCTGCTTATGACTGTGTGTTTAAGTATCATAATTTTGACTTTCTATCTCATAGTTATGACTTTCTATCTCATAGTTATGACTTTCTATCTCATAACTTCGACTTTCTATCTCATAACTTCGACTTTCTATCTCCTAATTTCGACTATGGGGATATTTTTATGATCAAATCTAACTTAAAATTTTAATTTTAATTTAATTTAATTTATTTATCTGGCGGATTCGCGGGCCACATAAAATGACGTGGCGGGCCGTATGTTTGACAGTGTCGAATACAGAACTGAGGTCCAGAAGTACTAACACAGACCTGCATCAGAAGACATGAGAATGTCATTTGAAACCCTCAGGAGAACGGTTTCAGTAGAGTGTTTACGAAACCCAGACTGGAATTTGTCGTACATGTTGTGCCTCTCCAGTGCAGCAGTACGTTGGTTGGTGACCACTTTCTCTAAGATTTAGGATAGGAAAGGCAGTTTTGATATGGGCCTGTAGTTCATAGGCAATGCCGGATCTAAGTTGGGTTTCTTTAATATTGGCTGGATAGTGGCATGCTTAAAATAGGACGGGACAATTCCTGTAGACAATGAGGAATTGACAGTAGATGTTACTGCAGGGCCAATAATTAGCAGAACTTTCTTAAATAGAGAGGATGGTATTATATTCAGAGGGCAAGATGATGGCTTTCTTTTCTTAATTAAGTCCATCAGGTATTGGAGGCTGATAGGCTGGAAAGAGTCCAGAACAGTAGGATATTGAGAGGAGCTACATGTAGATGAACAGATCCCAGGCTGAATACCAGACCTAATAGCTATTACCTTATCAATAAAATAGGCAAGGAACTTGTTGCAATCATCAACAGAACAGCATGGTTATGTAGAGACAGACGGTGAAACAATTCTCTTAATTGTGTCAAACAAAATCTTGGGATTTCTCTCTTAAGAGATTAAGTTGGCAAAATAAGCAGTTCTAGCTTCCTTTACTTCAGCATTAAAAGAAACT
>NW_022280173.1:312436-327090 GCF_004355925.1 Anarrhichthys ocellatus
ATATACATATACATATACATATACATATACATATACATATACATATACATATATATACATATATATATACATATACATATACATATATATATATATATATATATATGCTGACACATTGCTGTGAGAAACAGGAATGTGTCTACAAAAACATATGTAAGAAAGGGAAAAACTACAAATCTGACTAGGCAAGTTACCACTAGGTTGTAGGACTTGACATTAACATTGTGTTTTACACCAAAAGAGTATTAAGGTTTGCCACCCACCCTGTTGGATGGGTCTTTCCTGTGTTTCATGTTCAATAAATAGATGAACTGGTGAACCTTTAGCCTTCATGTCTGAACGCTTGTCATTGATCTATCCAGACCAGTATCCTAGGATTTACTGTACATCCATATTTGTATTTGTGTTGCCTAACCTTGACCATATTTAAAAAAAATTGAATCGCCCAATATCAATGTTCTATTCATTATTCTATTAAGCCATCCATTCATACTTTTTTACATATAGGCAAGGTACACAACAGGTGACCAGAGATCTCAGGGAGAACCTCTTTAAGGTGTCTATATCGATACTACCTCTACACACAACATATCACACTATACACTTATTTTGTTGCTCTCCACTTTCTTCCACCCTTTCTTCTTGTACTTTGCATCTCATCATCTTTTCCTCATCATTTCCCACAGTGAGTCCAGTATCTGCCAAGTGAGGGCGACAGTCATGCTGTACAATGACGGCAACAAGCGGTGGGTGCCGGCGGGATCTGACAGTCCTTCTTTCAGCCGCGTCCAAATCTATCACAACCCTGTGACCAACACCTTCAGAGTGGTGGGCCGCAAACTGCAGGCCGACCAGCAGGTACAAGACAAGTGTACATGTACACACACACACACACACACACACACATACAGACACACACAGCCAAACAGACAGTCACCTTCACGTTGTACACACACATAGTATAGTCTCTCTGGTGGAAGATCACACCCACCGAACTTTGTCAATACTTAATTTGCCTGTAATTCACTTCCCTTAAAACACAATGAAACAAACACACAAACTAGACAATGTAGCTTGGCACTGTAGCTGGAGTTTCTGATTGTTCATTGAACAGATTTCAAGTTTAGTGATTTCTGACCATCAGAGACTAAGAGTGAGGGCTGAGTGGAGACGGCCTCCTCAGTGGATCTGTTGGCTGGCTGGGGTGTTGTTTTTGATGAGTTGGAGCTCAGATTGGAAATTATTTCCTGTTCTCCTTTTGAACAATACAGTATCATTACTACCTAGTTGATTTTAGTCGCATTACAGCCCTTACACCTTACAGGCTAATTAATTCAAGCATGAAAAATATCAAAACATCACAAATGATTATACATTAGCATCAACTCACATCTGGCCTTCGTCTGAATTGCATTTAATTGTACATGACATTCAATCTATGACCCTCAAAGTCTCAAATCCTCAATACAGTCACTATCCTGTGTTTCCTGTTCATGTCAGGTGGTAATCAACTGTCCCATAATCAAAGGGATAAAGTATAATCAAGCCACACCAACCTTCCACCAGTGGCGGGATCCCAAACAGGTGTGGGGGCTGAACTTTGGCAGTAAAGAGGATGCTGCTCTTTTTGCCAACTCCATGGTGCATGCATTAGAGGCTCTCAATGCACCGGCGGGCACAGGTAAACACGGCAATGCAAGAGGGCACTTTTCACCTCAGCCATTTCTGATTTCACTAACAAGGACCACGCCAATAACAGTACGAGTTTCGAGAGGTTTATTGCATAGTGGAAAGATTGTTAGATTCAAGAAGCAGAAGGGATCGAGGGATGAAATTGATATAGGGTAGGGGTAGAGGGATGAAGGGGAGTAGGGTAGAGGGATGATGGGATGTGGGGGTAGGGAGGAAGGGATGTGGGGTAGGGGTCGAGGTAGAGGGATGAAGGGATGGAGGGGTCGAGGGATGGAGGGGTCGAGGGATGAAGGGATGAAGGGGTCGATGGATGAAGGGATGAAGGGGTCGATGGATGAAGGGATGAAGGGGTCGAGGGATGAAGGGGTCGAGGGATGAAGGGACGAAGGGGTCGAGGTAGAGGGATGAAGGGATGTAGGGTAGAGAGATGAAGGGATGTCAGGAAGAAGAAACGAGGAGGGTTTGTAGAAAGGAGGTTAGGCGATCGATGGGGGACCGTTGATGTCCGGCAACTGGCGGGAACAGGCGGACTGGAGACTGTAGGGTGGGGGCCATCTCTTCGGAAGCTCTGGCGGAGCAGAGTCCCCAAAAGATAGCTGATGCCGATGGCCGTTTCTGGAGTCGTTTGGGTTGGTACGAACTTACCTGAGGTACGCGGGGAAAGACCGACGATCGCGTATCTTGAGGGTGTGGTTGGAAATTCCTTGGCTTGTAGAGGTGGAGGCGGCGCCGAGTAAACTCGGGGGTATTCCGGATCGGGCCAAGATATGGCGGAAGTGGTGGTGAGCCCGAGACCGCAACAGGGATCTTGCGGGGAATTCGGCTGGCTGAAATCTGGGCTTAAGTAGTCGCGGATGGGTTCGTACGGACTCGAGTATGAGTCTGGTCGGAAACGGTAGATGGTTGAAGTGGACCGTATTGGTTGGTCTTGCGGCATTTGAGGCGATAGACGACCGTGTCGGGAGGATGGATGTGATGTCGAACGCGGTGGCATGTCGGGATGGATGGAGTCCAAGGCGGTGAACTCGGAGCAGCGAAAGAAGCTGGCAAGAACGTGGACTTTAATGCTTGTCCGTGAAGGGAGACGGATGACCTGAGCTGGGGGTGAGGATGCCGCAGGTGAGGAGGTCCGAAGTGAGGGGCAGCCGTTTAGGCGCTATATTCCGAATGGATGGCAATGGTCTTGATGGACCGTTCATGCCCCAAAAGAATGGCTACTATAACTATGGAATGCATTTTGTAGATCGCGGAGGAAGGTGTGGGGGATGAGAATTCAAGCGGCCGAGGACCGATTGTCACTGTAGAAGCCGTCGAAGCTGATCGAGGGTGCTGCGTCTGTGAAAATGTGGATGTCTTCTGGCTTAGTGATGTGTTCGTCATGGAAGTTGGAGATGCCGAGAGGAACTGGTGTCGGTTTAGCTCGGTTTACGTGCTTCGTCAAGTGTGACGTGGTCATGGAGGTTTGTAATGGCGGCGGGGACTAACGGGATGTGTGGCAAGGAGGATTTTGTTTAATCTATTGATTCTATTTATCTGGTGGAGAAAAGCCAAGTGTTTAGACTATGTGCTGGGTGTGGAGAAGGCCATGGTTGAGCGTCTGGGCCTGCGACATAGTGGCTGGCTACGTAATTAAATACTCTTCCGTGCCAGTGGGTGGCAGCACGATAATGGCCGTGGTGATTAAGACAGTAGAATTAAGAGATGCACCGAGAGGTTGAGGTGACAAGACGTTTGTCCGGTTTCAGGTAAGAAATTTTTTCCGGCTGCTCTTGGTCGGACGCATGGCGGAGTAATACACGTCCTTCTGAAGGAAACGAAAAAAGGTACCGGTAGTTGGGATCGGTGGTAAGGACTTGGAGGAGTCAGAGAACGCTGGAATTGTCTGCTGGCAGAGCTGTGGAAATGAGGTGCGTTTAAGATGTGATGGCAACGCTAATGGGGGTAGGGGGGGGGGGGGGGGGCGGCATAGGCAGGAAGAAGTGACTGTCCCTGGCAAGAAAACCAACCCCGAGCTGCTCCCTTAGCTGTGCCATATACCTACCTGTTCTGTTGTTGGAGCGGTCTGTGCGGCTGGGGTAGCCGGTAGAGGTGGGAGGAGTTAGCCGAAGTTGGCCGAGGTGGGTGGAACTGGAAGGTAGAAGCTGGAAGGTGGGCGACTGTGGCTAAGTGGATAGCAGGGCCATCTTTCAATCAGAGGGTTGGCGGCTCAATCCCCGGCTCCGGCTCTGCTAGTCCACTGGATAAATGCGTCTGCTAAATGACTGTAATGTAATGTAGACGTAACAGAACATGAAAGGATGCCAGGATGGATGTGCCTGGGTTAATCATGAAGTTAGGGGGAAAACATTGCAAGGAGATGTCTCTGGCGCAGGGGGAGCTTGACGGCCTAAGTCAGTATGGCGTGGGACTGCCCTTCTCTAAACACATCTAAGTGGGACCAACAGCAGACTGGAAGCGGCAGCCTAACTTACACTAAAACACCTTCTCCTGAACGCCATATATCTGACTCCCGCATGCAGTTTGACAGATATTTAATCGTGGCTCGTCTTGAAAAGGATCGATTCATAGCCTTGGTACCGGTCTCATTGCGCTAATAGGGTACTTATTGGCCGCATTAAAATCAGATTAAAGATTCACAATCAGAGTATACGACCTGGCCCTCTGGAGGGACTGATGTAGATGGATGGGCTTCTTCCGCCGTGTGCTGCGTCATGACGTCAACGGCGCGCGCCTGACGGGGCCGGGAACCTGGAAGTGCTCTGGAGGCTCGGAGCGCGAGAGAGGTGTTGTGCTGCGGGTGCTTGAAAAGTTTGGAAAGTTGCGCTTTGTAACGGACTGATGTAAAGGACTGTTGCTTCCTTCGTTTGAGAGAACTGTCCGCTCGGAGAAGTGGGATATATAGAGACTGTCGGGGCCTCGGAATGGTGAATGAGTGTCACGGTGGTTTCACCGGTCGTTCGAGCGCCTGGACCTCCGGCTGTCGGGAGAGCGGCGTTGGTGAGGAATTGAGAGGATTAGGGTCGAAAGATGGGATTCCGAATCGGGATCTCCCCCGGGCTGTTGGACGGCGGGGGCGGACGGCTTCGGAGTTGACGGAGGATGGTTATCGAGAGCTGCGGGGAATGAGGATGGCTAAATGCAGCCGAAGTTGCTAGCGACGAGCGTGGTGAGAAAACGAGGGAGCTTCGGGATATGGCTGGTCGTCCGGAAGGGTTGAGGAGAGCCTTTGTGAAAGGTAAGCGGTTTTAAGATGTTGTTGTCTGTCGTGCCTTGAGTTGAAGTGTATGAAAGCTGAGTCAGGGAGCGTCGCTCGTCTGTCTTGCGTCGTATGAAAGCTTGAAGCTGAGTCGGAGAGTGTTTGCTCGTAGGGGAGCGTTTGCTCGTAGGATTCGAGGTAGGAGCGTGGGGTAGGGATGGGACGTTGCTCGTCTGCTGAGTCAGAGAGCGTTGCTCGTCTGTCTTGAGTCGTATGAAAGCTGAGTCAGAGAGCGTTGCTCGTCTGTCTTGGGTCGTATGAAAGCTGAGTCAGAGAGCGTTGCTCGTCTGGATGTGGGGTGTAGGTAGAGGGGTGTAGATCGAGGGGTGTAGGGATGGAGCGTCTGCTGAGTTTGAGAGCGTCTGTCGTACGTCGTGTGAAGACGAGAGTCAAAGAGGGAGTGAACGAGTTCGTTGTGCTTAAATAATCTGTGCAGAGGAAATGAGCGGTGTTCTGGGTGTGGCCCCGTTCCTGAACTACGTTTATAAAACTACATTTTAAAAAAGTAAAATAATTATATAAATTATATAGTATAAATTAATTTGGCTGTGCTAGTATGTACTGACATAATTTTAAAATACATCCATAATCAAGCAATATGTTGAGTGCTGTGCTCAATTAAAAGAGTGTTCTATTATTTCCATTAAGCTAAAATCAAATATGCTTAATGACTCCCATCAAAAGTACTTGCATATAGAAATTCCATGAACTTAATAACACCTACTACAATGTATACCATGAATGTATGCTATCAAATTGATTTTGAGGCTTAAGTTTAGTCTGGTTGTTTCTGGAAGCTTGCTTGCATCGACTGCTTTCTTTTAGTTTAAATAGCCTTTACTCAGCACACTTATCAAAACAATGTTTTTGCTCAGGCACGGCTCAGACGGGACCCTCTGTACAGGAGCTTGAACACCAGAGAAGGTACCATTTATTATAAATAATACTGAGGCTGCAACTAATCTTCATTTTCATCAGGATTGCTGTCTTGATTTGTTTTCAATTAACTGTTTAGAACATTTTCAGAAAAGTATGTTCCATCACCCAAGTGGATGTCAGATTGTTCAATCAACAGGCAAAACTTGATTGAAAAATGCAAAGATATTCAGTTAACAATGCTGATAATGCTCAGAAGAAGCTGGATCCTGTGTATGTAACCTCTGTAGGCTCTTGTGCTTCATAACTATTTGAAATGATTAATCAATGAATCAACTAATTATTCCAGAGCTCAATGGCACTGCTATAGATTTAACTCAGCTGTGGAGTAAGCCAAACATAAATATGAAAGAGCTTTTAACACTAACATTAGAACCATCTGACGATGTCTGTCCAGACTAGAGTGCCAGAGGCAGGACCAGCAGGAGAAGGAACGTCTGGAGAGGGAGATGCAGACCTCTGTTAGTCCTCCTGCACCACCTCCACTCCCACCACCTTCCTCAGGACCATGCCCACCTGCCCCTCCACCACCTCCTCCTGGGGTCATTGTCCCACCTGCACCACCCCTGCCCCCTGCTGGAGGAAGTGGAGGTAGCGGAGGTGGAAACGATCTGGCTGCAGCTCTGTCAGGAGCCAAACTGCGTAAAGCAGTCAAGGTAAGGTACATGCATTTTCACCTTTTTGTACTCGCAATTACCATGATGCATACTTGCTCTGCTGTATAGACCGTACCAAAGATGTAGCACAATTGATGTGTGATTTTGGTTTCCATGCTCTAGTAAATGACGGACTGAGTACGCTGATCTATGAACCAAATTTCTGTGAACAAGGTGACTGGAGGGGTTTTTGTGTTTCCAGGATGAGGGAGCAGTAGCAGCCTCATCCCCGAAACCAGAACCCTCATCTGGTGGAAGTGGAGGTGGAGGAGGTGGTCTAATGGGAGAGATGAGTGCCATCCTTGCTAGGAGGTAAGTTCTTACAAACAAGACATGTAAGACAGATATGTATGTGATGATCTGAAGCTAGGGACTTCTGAATTTCTATTATGCAACTATTTTAAATAGGAGGAAAGCTGCTGATAATCCTGCTTCAAAAACGGTAGAACCTCACAATGTAAGTGTCATGTCAGTGATTTTATTGGACTTCCACTCATAATTCTGTAATATTTGTGGAAGGAGCAGCATGATTTAAGATAAGAGTCAATGATAACTTTGGTTAATGTCTGTATATGACTACAGGAGGATTCTGACTCCTCAATATCAAAACTGTCTGGAGCAGGAGGTGAGTTGTGTCCCTTTCTGCCCTACGGGACTGTATTACAGCCACATTAATTGCTTTTCACTGTACCTTCTCATTGCCACACCAAATCATACTTGGAAAAAAAAAATGTATTCTTGTTCTATTCTTTGTCAACAACCAAAACATTGGATCAACTTTAGAATAAAATATGCTTCATATATTAACTCATTTATCACATTTAATTTGATCTTATGGCCATGTACTGTAATAATACATATAATCATATTCCATCAGAAATTGATGGAAAGCCCAAAGAAAAAGCCGCCATCAATCCAAGGTAAGAGCCTAATCAATAAAGCTTTCACTATCCACATGATTGATCATTACGTTACATAACATTCCACAGGCACCTCTCACTTGGTGCTAATTAACAGACTCCGCTGAGACATCCATACAAATTCAAAAATCTTAGCAGTTGCCTAAAAGGATCTGCATGTTTTTTTAAACAGGCCCAAACCCATAACCAACAATCAGAAGGACTCCAGCCCCAGCTCCTCCACCTCTACCTCCTCTAACTCCACCACTACCCCAGTATCCAGGTATCAGTCCCCCCTCTGTCCCCACCTGCCAAGGTTCTCTCCCGTCCTGAGAGTCTCCGTCTCAGTGCTCTCTGCTTTGAATACTGACTACAGTATGAGCCAGTGAAACGAGCTCGGCACTGGTATCACTGCTGTTATCGTTAGTGCTGTGTTGCTTGCAAATGACTCATTACATCAAATAAAACATTCGACATTCGGTGGTTTCTGTCTGAGGCTGTAATTGTAGCAAGTGACTGAAACTGAGACGTGTTACTAAGCTCCTTTGGTGACAGTTTTCTACTTCACTGTTTCACTAAACTGGGGGAGGTTTTGCTCATGAAGTCAGAATGTCAGAGCAGGTATGAGTATTACTATTGGTCTACATGAGTCATTAGTCATTGCTCCACTAATTCCACAAACTCCAGTCTATTGACAAGCAGAACAGGACATTTAGATTTTCAGTGAAATTAAACTAGCTGAAGCGAACTTGTTCAAATGTCTTTATAAAGACTTGAGGATGTGGTTGCTCCTGCTGAAGTATAAGTAGCTGTTGAGACAAGCACTGATTGCATTCACTGTTTTAACTGTCTGACTGCTGCTGTTGTGCCTCCTTCTTTCTCTCACTCTTATAAGATTTTTTAATACATTTTGTTCTTTCTGTCTGAAATAACTTTCTGCCTAAAATAACGTACGCTGCTTCTCCTGGCAAGCTCTTTCTTGATCTCAAAAAGTCTGTTTTGGCCAAGGGTAAACATGGTTCTTTCTGTTTTAGGATGAAGGTGGTGAAAACGAACTCTGATGGTGCAGGAAATAATAGTGAGATGGAAAGAATCAAAGAGGTTGGTTGCTCTTTTAAACATAAAACACCATCCTGCAGCAAGACGAACAGTAAAGTGTTATGACTGTGTTATAACTTTTTCATCTTCTTGTTCATTATCAACTTTTAAGTAATCAAAAACCACATAATTTCCATGGCACGTGAAATGTTGTGGCTGTTGTTTATAATGAACAAAGATGGTAAAAACGATGTAAGATTCTGCATGTGTTTCCCAGTCGGGAATTTGCAAGCAACAGGGAGTAATGTCATCAAAAGCACAACAGGATGCCACTAATGTGCCATGTTATTGCATAGAGTTGAAATACTGATTGACTGTCATTATGATCAAGGATTTGGCAATTAAGAACTTTTTAATACCACGGTCTTATGGTTTTGCATATGTGTTTGAAGGAAATTCTTGAAGAAGTGAAAAAAGAACTTCAAAAAGTGAAGGAGGAGATTATCACAGGTGAGCTCTACCTTGTATGTTGTCCATTGACATTAAGTTTATTTATGAAGCTTATATAAACTATTAATATTAAAAGAATGAGTTTGTGTTATACCCTTAGCTATATTACTATTTTTCTCTTCCAGCACTGATTCAGGAGCTGCACAGTGCACAGCCAAAAGGTGAAGACTAAAAGACGGAAGAATGGATCAGGAAAATAATTCATAGATGTGAATGTGTTATCATACAATGCCTGGACAATTTCTTTTACCTGATAGAAATTAGGCTATTTTTACAAATCCCGACCAATATTGGATTTTTGAACCTAATTTTGATATTTAAGAGTAACACAAATCTGAAGAAGAGATACTGGTCAATATGAAAAATGTTTAGATGAACATGTAACATTCCCAAACTTTTTTTTTTATATATAAGAATGCCTCTTGTGTTTTAAACAATTGTGGTTTCAAGATGTACTAACAAGGACATATTACATCTGAAAAATAAACTTCTGGTGTTCTCTGGTGGACAAATGTGATGGAGACACCGTTTCTAAATGACCTCAAACACATCTCTGACAATTCAGTACTACCATTTCTTATTACCCAGTACATTATATGCAACAGGAAGAACAACAACTGCAGCTTCCACCCTGTAGGATTATTGTACTTTGTAAAAGTACTCAATTACAAGTAAAAGTCTTGCAAAATAATGCAACTCAGTTGTCAATTGTTGCCCCGGTAAATATTCACATAACCTGCCGCCTGGAGAGCAGTCAGACTCCAGTGTCCGTGAGGCCAGACAGAGGCAGCCTCCTTTTGTCACTGAGCACTTGATTTGTACCGTAGTGAAGCCGGGCGCTTACTGTCAAACTCAGCCATTTATCCCTTTTATCCATCCTAACCGGCTACTAAGACTCTTGATCGCCGACGACACAGACACAACACGTGATACCGACTTGTTAGAAGTGGCAACCAAGCGTCAGATATCTTACAAAGAGATAAACATTAATTATGGACAGTCAAAAACATTTTCAAATGATTCATTATTTTACATTTATCGACATAAAAATGTTATCGATAAGATGTATTTTTGGCAAAAAAGTAATACAACCCTTTCAGAAAGCTATATTATTGGTCATGATTATGGATGCTGCTGTAATTCTATTAATGTGAGGCTTGACCAAGCTGGAAAAAAACAAGGACTAATATATGGCTCTTATGTCACTCTCCTCTCAAACTCCTCCATATATTCTTCGACATCATCATTGGGAGTCAGTTTGGTAAGTACATCCCTAAGGCCTCATTCACTAATATGGGCATAGCAATGTTCTAACTTTGTGCACAAATTAAGTGCACATGCATAATTACCGTTGGATTCATGAAATGTCCGCACTGGCCAATTTTGTTCTTGGCACCATGTGAATATAAGTGAATCAGAATCATTCTAAATTGACGGGCGGGTGCCTGGTATTCGCAGTCACAACACTGCCACGCCCCCATTTCTCTGTACATTCTTCCAGTGGAATAAAACAGAGGCCTAGCAGATCAGTCCTGATACCATCCTCTGTCCTGCCTGAGGCTGGAGAGAGGCCTTTCAGACCAAGCTGTGATGAATGGCGATGAGCCACAGCTGGTTCTCCCCATGATTGAAGCATGTGGCAGGGGAGGTACTGATGAACTATTCTTACAGGGTTGTTGGCTGTTGCTCTGGTTCCATCTCCTGGTTTTTGTTGATCCAAGGTATGATCAAAAATAATGCATTGAGGTGTGATAAGCGTTTTAGTGTTGTTGATTGTTGAGGTATTCACCTAAGGAGTCTACTTTATAACAATGCATTATGTTGTATTTGTTTATCATATGTTTTGTGTGTGAAAATGTAATCAACAAAGTCATGAGTAACATGGCTGTCACCTGTTGTTGAATAAAACGTGCAACATTTCCTTTTGAAAGGTAGTGAAGTACAGGTAAAAGTAACATGAATTAGAAATACTCAAGTAAAGTACAATTGCTTCAAAATTGTTCTTAAGTGCCGTATGTGGGAAATTTCTGCCACTGTATTCCATATGTCTGAGATTGCCTTGGGGCTGGTCCTGATTTATTTCACTTTCACAAACTACATTATGTGCATTTATTTATTAGCTAATAGCTCCACAGACCTCTTGTTTAGCTGGTGCATCTATGTTGCCATGCCATGGTTAATAATAGTTATGTTACACTTTTTAAAGTAATATTTAGGAAAATATCTTGGTATGAGTTTGCAATGGAAAAGAATGAAAACTGATTGAGTTTTAGTGGTTTTCACACTGATGTGGTGGGGTAAAGTTCTGCAAATAGGCAAGAGAAGAGAGAATTCCAGCACACTGTATTATAACTAGCAATTACCTTTAATACAATGTTTTGGTGCTGCTCAGGTAAAGAAGAACAAGGAACATCCCAGACAGATTTAGTCAGCACCTCCTCAGGTGAGGCCAATCAGGGACCCTGAGCTGTCAAGCCTTACTATTTGCATTTACTGTATTAGAAGGTGCTTCCCACCATCAAAGATACCACAATCTATAATGAACAGCAACTACAATATGTATACAAACATTGAATAATAAATAATTAAGCAAAAGTCATCTCCAAAATCATCTCTTTCATAATGGCATTACTATTATTACGTCAATGGAAATCTCAGGGTAACATTATCATAAAATCACTGTTTAGGCTACCCCATACATATACTTCTAAATAGGCATTCATGTATATGTTTTTCCAATTTTCTATTCCTACTACAATATGATTGAATGTGGCTATTTATTTGTTTCATTGTGGAAGCCTATTGTCTATTATACGGTTTGGGGTAGCCTAAACGCTGATGTTCTGATCATGTTTCCCTGAGATTGCTGCTGCTGCACAGCTACCACACTAACTAGAGATTAATTTGCGCCGTCTTGTCTGCAGATGGCGGTGTGTGTCCAAAGATCAACCACCATCTATCTGCTACCAAGAAGAAGAAAGTCCACGGTGTTTTTCTGGGTGGACGGCCTGCTCTGGATCGAGCCTGTCAGAACGGCATTGAAACGAGAGGAACGTGGGATAAAGTCAGTGAAATATGCGTTAAATCCTGCTGTGATATCATTAAATGTAAAATATATCAGATTTCGGGATAAATTATGGAACCTGTAACTCATAACTAATAAGAATAATGATTTGACTAACGTTAACGTACTTCGCTATTAGCAAGGCTACATCAGTAACCTACAAGAAGGCATATGATCGCAAATGTAAGACATGTTTACTAATAATAAACAAACATTTCCAATTTATGACAGATATATAATTTGCTAGCAACACCACGGTAACGTTAACTATAAGTATAGTCACCGTATGGAAGCACAAATCTGTCTTTTTCACTGTAAAACACTAACGTTAGCTAAATATGTGATACTAAGCTTTAACGTGAATTAGCAAAGTGACTTCTAACTTTGATGACATTTAACGTAAAATGACTTGAAATTTGGGATATTTGTTCGGTGTTTCGATGTTTCAGGTGCACAACTAATATACCGTTGGATTAATTGTCAGATATTTGTTTGGTTATTAGTTAGATTTACATTTCTCCAACTTAATTTATCACTGTTAGCATTGAGCTAACAGCTGTCAGCGTTAAAGTGCTAACAGCTCGTTAGCTAGCTAGCTAACTAATGTTTACGTTAACTGCCAGCCTTCAATGTAATAACGTTAGCTAAACACTGTGATTTGGTTGGTGAAATCAAACATTGAACCAGATTTGCTAGCGATATAACGTAAAAGTCTCTAACTTACTTGTGCCATAAGGTTAATGTTATATTGTCCCGTAAGGTTGGCGTTATTAAGACACTGGACATTAACATTAGCTTTACATGTCGCACTTCTCCCACCGGTAAGTCTGTCTTCTCTGTTCGATGGCCAGATCACACACGAAACTCGGGCTTTACGTTTCGTTACATGTTACATGTTACATGCTTCTCCAAAATGATATTAAAATGTGGTAACATCAAAGTTTTTGCAGAGGTGCTTTTACGTTGTTTCCTACTCGATTGTCCATACAAATGATGTTGAAATCTAGTGCATTATAATGAGTCAGTTATGGACAGCCGTAAATCACCATATAAACTAGATGTATATTCTGAAACGAAATATGATCCATAGCTATCCACAAGTGAGTTATTTTTCACATGTGTCGCTAAGCTATGCAGATACGCGACCAGCATTACCATTTTATGTAGCATTATGTCAACTCAATTTTAGACTTTTGTAACACTAGTTGTCACCAGTAGCTAACATTCACCATAACTAACTAAAGATTGTTAAGATATTTGAATACTTAATATGCAGTATTTCATTTGTCAAACGTTATTCCTGTTTAGGATTAGGTGATTGAATTGAAGTCCTGTTAAGACAGGGCTGATCTATGATCAAAGGTTAGCAGCTTGTCATCTACAGATGTCACACTAATGGTAACATTCAGAATGACACAACTGATCCATTTCAGAACAATATAACAAGTAGAACTAGACTATTAGTTAGTGGTGATGACTTTATTCACATTTAGTTATTTACAGCCATGCTGCTACTGTCCTACTGTTTTAACATCATTATATGGTATAGCTTGCCATCCAAAAGGGGGCCGTGTGCAGTTATGAAAGTCTTCAAAAGTACTTCATTACATAAAGTTAAACTCAGTTGAGCATGTGTTTTGGGTTCTGAACGCTTTTACAGATTTTGTGCTTCTTTGCCGGCCACTTGTTATAATCAGACCAGCCATTACAGTATCCTGATGTTGTGTTTGTACATCGGTTCTTCATTTGGTTTTGTGTTTCATTTCTAAAGGTTTTTAACTTTGACGTTTAACTTTAGAAAACAAAGGTCTGGAAATGAAGTGAATTTAATTGACCTCTTTGCTTGTTTCATTCAGCAGTTGCTGTTCAGATTTGATAACTGAGACTTGAACGGGCCAGAGAGAAATCCACTGTTCCCCTCCCCGACCTCCTGTTCCTTACACTCTCTCACATCTCCCACCATGAATGAAGTTAATATAGTCAGAGAGGGCTGGCTTCACAAACGAGGTAAGGAGCATAAGGATGAGTAAGGTCTTGTCATGCTGATAATTTCGAGCGAAATACACTACAAGTGTTCTAAATGAGAACCCTTTGGTTCAATCAGATGGAGCTAAAGGGTTCATTCAAAAAGGCCACTGGTATGCCTATTGATTGGATTTACTTGATTCAGGTGAATATATCAAAACGTGGAGGCCCAGGTATTTCATCTTGAAGAATGATGGTTCTTTCATCGGCTACAAGGAGAAGCCTGATCTAAGCGACCAGACCTCACCACCACTCAACAACTTCTCAGTAGCAGGTCAGTCCCCCAGACACGAAAATATCATTATTTTCTTCATAACCAGTGCTTTCTACTTCTCAAAGCTAGATGGCTATTTTGACTTCCATACACTTCATGGTTTAACATCTTAAGTAGCTTCCTGTAAACATCCGTCTTTGTTTTAGTTTTTTATTGCCATGAACACATATTGACAGTTATTCAACATTACAAAACAAAACTACCTTTAGATTGAGCTTCACTTGACATACATGTATGTATATGTATGTATATGTATATGTATATGTATATATATACATATATATATATATATATATATATATAT
>NW_022280173.1:357090-384081 GCF_004355925.1 Anarrhichthys ocellatus
TATATATATATATATATACTGCTCAAAAAAATAAAGGGAACACTTAAGCAACACATCCTAGATCTGAATGAATGAAATAGTCTTATTAAATACTTTGTTCTTTACATAGTTGAATGTGCTGACAATAAAATCACACAAAAATTATCAATGAAAATTAAATTTATTAACCCATGGAGGTCTGGATTTGGAGTCACACTCAAAATTGAAGTGGAAAAACACACTACAGGCTGATCCGACTTTGATGTAATGTCCTTAAAACAAGTCCAAATGAGGCTCAGTCGTGTGTGTGGCCTCTACGTGCCTGTATGACCTCCCTACAACGCCTGGGCATGCTCCTGATGAGGTGGCGGATGGTCTCCTGAGAGATCTCCTCCCAGACCTGGACTAAAGCATCCGCCAACTCCTGGACAGTCTGTGGTGCAACGTGTGGCGTTGGTGGATGGAGCGAGACATGATGTCCCAGATGTGCTCAATTGGATTCAGGTCTGGGGAACTACTGAATGCCTTCGTCTTGCAGGAACTACTGACACACTCCAGCCACATGAGGTCTAGCATTGTCTTGCATTAGGAGGAACCCAGGGCCAACCGCACCGGCATATGGTCTCACAAGGGGTCTGAGGATCTCATCTCGGTACCTAATGGCAGTCAGGCTACCTCTGGCGAGCACATGGAGGGCTGTGCGGCCCTCCAAAGAAATGCCACCCCATACCATTACTGACCCACTGCCAAATCGGTCATGCTGGAGGATGTTGCAGGCAGCAGAACGTTGTCCACGGCGTCTCCAGACTCTGTCACGTCTGTCACATGTGCTCAGTGGAACCTGCTTTCATCTGTGAAGAGCACAGGGCGCCAGTGGCGAAGTTGCCAATCTTGGTGTTCTCTGGCAAATGCCAAACGTCCTGCCCGGTGTTGGGCTGTAAGCACAACCCCCACCTGTGGACGTCGGGCCCTCATACCACCCTCATGGAGTCTGTTTCTGACCGTTTGAGCAGACACATGCACATTTGTGGCCTGCTGGAGGTCATTTTGCAGGGCTCTGGCAGTGCTCCTGCTGTTCCTCCTTGCACAAAGGTGGAGGTAGCGGTCCTGCTGCTGGGTTGTTGCCCTCCTACGGCCTCCTCCACGTCTCCTGATGTACTGGCCTGTCTCCTGGTAGCGCCTCCATGCTCTGGACACTACGCTGACAGACACCGCAAACCTTCTTGCCACAGCTCGCATTGATGTGCCATCCTGGATGAGCTGCACTACCTGAGCCACTTGTGTGGGTTGTAGACTCCGTCTCATGCTACCACTAGAGTGAAAGCACCGCCAGCATTCAAAAGTGACCAAAACTTCAGCCAGAAAGCATAGGAACTGAGAAGTGGTCTGTGGTCACCACCTGCAGAACCACTCCTTTATTGGGGATGTCTGTCTTGCTAATTGCCTATAATTTCCACCTGCTGTGTATTCCATTTGCACAACAGCATGTGAAATTGATTGTCAGTGTTGCTTCCTAAGTGGGCAGTTTGATTTCACAGAAGTGTGATTGACTTGGAGTTACATTGTGTTGTTTAAGTGTTCCCTTTATTTTTTTGAGCAGTGTGTGTGTATATATATATATCTATCTATATATCTATCTATATATATCTATATCTATATATATATCTATATATCTCTCTCTGAAATAGTCTGGGAATTGATACTAATCCATAACACTCAAGAAGGTTTCCACATGTCACTTATTTCTAAGAATAAGAACATTTTGTCATTCTTATAATTTTGATGCACAAAGTTCTACTTTGCTTTATACATATGGCCCTGGTGTTGGATCTGAGTGGTGGGACATGTATTTTACACACAAGAAGTTATCATTCAAAACCGAAAAGAGATGTATAGTGTTAGGTCAGTTAGGTGATGTGTACCAAATGTAAGTGTTAGTCTGCAAATTCAAAATCACTTCTTACTGCCATTGGAATTAATTGGAATTAGACAAATGTCTGTTTCTCAGGTCCTAGAGGATAATGACTACGGCCGGGCGGTGGACTGGTGGGGTCTGGGTGTTGTCATGTACGAAATGATGTGCGGCCGTCTGCCTTTCTACAACCAGGACCATGAGCGTTTATTTGAGCTCATACTCATGGAGGAGATCCGCTTCCCCAGGAACCTGTCGCCTGAGGCCAAGTCCCTGCTGGCTGGCCTGCTCAAGAAGGACCCCAAACAGAGGTGTGTGTGTGTGTGTGTGTGTGTGTGTGTGTGTGTGTGTGTGTGCGCCCGTCCGTCCGTCCGTTCATTTTGGGAATGCCTTTTTAATTCTTACACGATCGTGTTTGGACTGACAGGTTGGGTGGAGGTCCCAACGATGCCAAAGAAGTAATGAGTCACAAATTTTTCATCACCATCAACTGGCAGGATGTGGTACAAAGGAAGGTAAGACATTATGACACTAAAAGAAGTGAAACTGAGGTTTTCTTTTAGTCACTGAATATCCCCTTCATATCTGTAACATCAGACACTTTTATCAGTCTTTAATAATTGTTGTTCTCTGTAGCTTGTAGAAAAAATCCTTACATTTAGATATATGCTCTCATGGTTGTGAACCGTGCCGCTAATCTCTAATTCATAGAGATAAAAGCCATCTCCATGAATTAGAATCAACAAAAACTTTTTTCTATAATATGTTTGCCGTATGTCAGACACATTTGAAAACGGTCTTTTCAAATCTTCATCACTATTGAGCAAGTGGTTATTGTTCTTTTGTGTCAACTGATAGGAAAACAGTTAGGAAAATGTCTTGCTTTATGAAAACCTACACCCTAAAATTGCACTTCTCCTATAATTTCTTACTGCAACTAACACAACGTGCATACTTCTATACTTGCATGATGGAAACCCTGAGTTTCTTGAATTCCAGAGGCTTGGTTGGAGCCAACAAAAAAAAAACAATGGTGGAAAGAGAAACTAATAGAGCTTGTGTTCTTAACATTAACAAAATAGAAATCCTGTTGACTTTAGCTGTGGTTAGATATGTTTATATCGTTCTCAGGGAAGATATCTCGGTGTCTGTCAGGAATGATACAGCCATGCTCCACCCCCTAGTGGATACATACTTCAGATATGAAAAAAAGTACACAGGCAGTATGTTAACAGTGCCTACATGTAATCATTATATAAATCCAGTATTTTCCCAATCAAAGGGCATTTTACGAATCTTCTTCCCTTCCATCATCAGCTCACCCCACTCTTCAGACCGCAAGTGACTTCAGAGACAGACACCCGGTACTTTGATGATGAGTTCACAGCACAGACCATCACGCTTACTCCTCCAGACAAGTGTGAGTGTCCCCTGACTGTACAGCGACACTGTGTCAGTTCCATCTGGACTGGAATGTGACCACTGACTTCTGCTGTCTTCTTCTTACAGATAACAGTCTGGAATGTGAGGATCCCGGCCAACAGGCACATTTCCCGCAGTTCTCCTATTCTGCTAGCATAAGAGAGTGATCGCATCTCTGCCACACACACAAAAACACAGGAGGCATGAACACCTGAGCCACATCCTTGCAGGTATAAAATGAGCAGAACCTCCATTTTCAATGAGGTTTTAGTCCATCAGGATCTAAGTGCCTCAGCTGGTGGCCATTTTGTTCAATAGAACCACACTACGGACAAAGCCTGGCCACACTGGCTGTACTGTATCAAACTGGACTTCAGTACCTCACATAGTAATCAGCACAACTCAACCACACAATGCCTGTAGCACCTTTGGATGGCCTCCAAAAAACTACTGCTGCTTTTCCAGACTATAAACCACCAATCATTTTAACACACTCTTTTTATGGTCTTTATGGAAGCCATACAGTTCCTCCATGATGTTTCCAAGTGCTCTTCTTCAGAACTAGCTGTCACCACCGGTGATAGATGGGTTTGTATCTGAGGGAGAAAGCAGTTTGTTGGGCGTCTTTCTGTTGGGTGTGTGTGTGGATCTTTTTTTACTTTTGAGAAAAGGGCGTCGTCAAATCCAAACTGAATGTCATCAGTTTACTCTGAACAAGTCTGTCAGAGCATGAGCTTTTGTGTGTCTTAATACAATGCTCAATATGCGCCGGGAACAACGGATTAATTGATAACACATGATGATCAGTGTCTCCGTGGAGAAAAGCTTTTAAGTGAAGCATGAATTGTCCTTTGTAAACTGTTTGCAATGAAAACAAATAATTTGTTTATTAGTTTGCTCTCATCTCAGAATTTGATCTCTGTGAACAGATCTGTCAAGTGTGACATGTCAATTATATAGGAATTGGGAGTACCTTAATGCACAAGGTGTATATGTTATTGTATCTGTGTAGCAATATTCACACCATCCATGTCATTTAAGAGACTTAATAAGCACTTAATGATTTGAAGCAGACCTCATATTTCTCAGATGGACCATGTTCATAATGTAGCTGAAAGCTTCCTGGATTGGTGTCGGTGCTTATTATTTTTTAAACATCTCATGGAAATGTGTCTGTGATACAGAGTTTCACAAACTGTCCGATTCCTAATCCTGTTGACTTTTCCTGTGGTCGGACACTGTAGGTTCTGATTTACGTCAACCGTTGGCCAGATTTTGACTTTCAATTTCCCCAAAGTACTTGCACTTGTTGCATGCAGACAACATTTAACAAGAACTTTGGCTTTTATTTTGGTTACATGAAAAAAATAAAAGTAGAAACCATAAACAGTAGGTATTAAAGTATTATATCTGTACTGAAACTCAGATGTTGTATCAGCACTATTTCTGAAAAAAACACCAAGCAAACAAATTCACAGTGCTTTGAGACCACATGTTCATATTTGGAGTGTCATCATTTCTTAGCATTCAAAGCTACCCCTGTAATATTTCCAGTTCACTTATACATTTTTTATAATGTATGTTTGTAGACTTTCTATGAAGTTAGTCTTTCCTCAGATCATAACTCACCATTTGATACTTAACCTGTTTGAAACTTTACAAGTTTGAATGTCGTCCTGGCTATTATGTATGTCATCTCTTTGTAAATCCACACCACTGCTGCTTCTCACACTTGACCAAGCTGGAGAGCTAGGTTATCCAGCGAGCTGTGTATATCATGAACATGGTCCATTGTGAGATTTTGTGTTTGAGTGCAATGACTTGCAAGTATGCCTTTTTATTATTTCCAGTTCTTCCCATCTATTATTCATTGCTGCACATCATTAAATGTTAAAAAGGGGAGGTTCACCGTTAAGATTTGCAATACTGGGTTTTATACTGTACATGAATATGCGCCCAACATTGTATTGGTGCTACACTGATGAGTCACTGGTAATAAATAAAAGAGCTGTTGCAGACAACCTGCTTCCTGTTGCTCACAGATAAAAAATCTAACGTAATTTGTAACAAAATACTTTAGAGTGGAGTCATTTTGTATTTAAAATACTCAAAATACTTTCTCCACGAATCAAAAAACAGTTCACGAGTTCAGTCTTCAGATCTTCAAGTTCAACGGATTGTCTGTCAAGATAAATATTTTATCCGAGTGTGACAGATGTCAACTAGCTGTCTAGGCTAGTGCATAGCTAGTGTTTAGCAAGTTAACTTATCAGTGGAGTAGCTAGCTATAGGAAGAGGGAGATTGGGAGCTTGTATGTTCATGATAACCTTATCGAGAAACGTCTGACCATCTACAGCATAACTTGTAGCATACAAGTATTGCTGTATGCTACATTGAGTATCTTCTCAATGTGAATGTCATAATGCCATATCAATTACTGGCAGATAATATACTGTAGTTCACAGTTAGCCAGGCTGACAGTAGATGTCCATTTGTTTAAAAAAAGCAAAAAAACATTAAATATCATTTATTTTATTTAAAAGGCATATTATGAAAGTATTCTTAGTTTTATTATTTCATACATTCTACAGTTGGCCAGGTGGACAACATGTCTGTGACTGTTCTTCCTTTTTGTGGGCTTCACCAGAGCTTTGTGTACATTATATAGCCCAAACCTGAATGCTCTAAATACCAAATTGTGAGAAAACGGAAAATCCAGAAAAAAGTATTTCCTACATTTTAAATGCAAAATACATGTATGGTATTTTGTATTTTATTTTAATACATTTATTTGATGGGTATTTTGTATCAAAATACATTTTGATGTATTTTTGCCCATCTCTGAATACATTGCCTTAAAATTCATGAAGGACTGAGATTTTGCCAATTGCATAACTGAAAATTAAGCACACACTCTTAAAATGGTTTAAGTACACTATTAAATCTTATTTTGCTAACCAACAAATGTTGCACTTTAATCTGCTGAAATACCTTGACATTTTGAGTTATATTTCCTTTTGTTGGTGCTCATGGTGTTAAATAATTGTTTAAATTCAATTTTGCCCACTTGGCATTTCACCTCACTTTACTTGCATTTCTGTGCTCTGTCGACCATGTTTGTTGCTTCCCCTTGGATGTGTGATTTGGTATGGATACACACTCAGTGGTTAAAGGTTTACGCCCAGAAATTTCCCAAACGGTAAAATTCGAAGAACGTAAGAAAATCCAGGCAGAGGGCCGAGTCTCTGCAGAAACAGACACCGCCACACACTTCTAGTGGGTCATAAGTAATGACTGAGAGCCTATACATTGTTTATTAAGAAAATCCTGCATCTTAAACCTTCAATCATTTGTTACATATTAGGTAATTTAAAAAAATCAGTTTTTTGGCCTATCTGTTCATTCTTGATTTGATACATATTTGACTATATATAAAAAATGATTTCCAAATGTCAGGTGTTATTTTTGTTTAAGAAAATTAGAAATGCTGTGTTTCAAATGTATGGCAAGAACATTCAAATTGATCATAACAGTGACAGACCTGTATCTCATTTCTCCTCTTGGAAGACTGGCTTGCAGTATGCACAGCAGTGGCAGCAGCATCGATAGCAGTAGTGCTGGAGCTGACAAAGGAGTCCAATGGACGTCTCTGGAGCTTCCTCAGTTTGTTCTACCCTTATCTGTTCTTGATACATTTTGGCGAAAGCATGTTCTGTTACCGGCACTGTTGCATTCCCTGTGGTTACATTAACCTGGAAAGTTTGATGAGCTTCGTCACTAGTTGTCAATGTTCTTGACACTTTTTCTTTGACACAAAGTTTCTCAATCTCACTGAGCACCTGAACCTTAAATTGTTGGAGCTCTGTGTATTTTTCATCGAGTAATGTGCGGCCTCTCACACAGTCATTCTGGGATGTCATGTCCTTACTTAGTCCCTGTTTCAGTTTCTTCTCCAATGGTTCCTTTTCTTTGTGATTGATCCCTTTCAATCTTTTCTCAAGGTGGTTTCTCATCTGATGACTCATGCGCTTCAACTGATCAATCTCCTTCCGTTCCATTTTTGTGTCCTTCCAGATCTTTCGCAAACAATCTTTTTCTGACATTTTCATGTGTGTAAAATCATCTTCCTCTGAAAGCAACTCAAACGCTGCAAGTTTTGTTTTTGTTCATTTTTCACCTCTTCATTCTCGGTCAGCAGACCTTCCCTCTCAGCTTTCAAATATTTACCTTCTCTTCCAAAATGATGTGTATCTTCCTCTAACTTCCACTGATGTTCAACTTTTTCAGTCTGGGTTGAGACATCAAAGTGAAGAACACCCTTCTCACATTCATAATCATTAGGTTTAATCAAATACTGTTTCTCGAGATCTTGCTCCTGAAGAAATTCTTTTGCAACCTCAGTTTGCACTTCCTTGTCAAACTTCTTTGTCACCATTTGTTTCTTCGGTTTTTGTAGCGGGTCATAACAAAGCATGTCCCTATATTTCTGCCCTGATCTATCCATATTCTGTGTAGTCATGTCTCCTTTGATTCAGCTGATTGACTTTTGGTCTCAGACGTCGCATGAAGGGCATTAACCTGGAAAGTTCACGTTTCTGTTCAGACCTTTCTCCTTCCATTCTGTCCTTTTCATTGTCCAACCTGTGTCTGTCCATGTCAGTACTACTCTTCATCTGACTGAGTTGTTTTCTCTCTCTACTGATAATGTTCATGGAAGCTTCAACCTCTTCTTTCATTTTGTTCAGATCCTTCCTCCAAAGATCCAGTTTCTCTCTTTCTGCCAGTACACTGTTCCTACTGGTTTCCAGTTCTTGTCTTTGTTTCTTGATATCAGCATCTTTGAGATCTTGTTCTTTTTGTTTCAAAGCAATAATGTTCATCAACCTGTGAACTTTGTCTCTTTGTGTCTCAACCTGAAGGGCCAGCTCTTTAATGTTGCTTTTCTCTCTGTTGATCTCATCAAGGAAGCTGCTGATGTGTTCTTTCTTGTCTTTTATCTGAGTCATTGTGATTTGAAGCTCGTCTTTTCTTTCTTTCATTTCTTGACTGTCTCATTCTAACAGGTTCATTTGTTTCTTCATGTCAGACTTCATCAGATCCAAGTCCAGTTTCTCTTTGGTCATAATGTCATAGATATCTTTCTGATCCTCTCTCTTTTGGGTCATGTCAGTCTTTAGCTTTTTAAGATCTCCATATTCTTTAACTGAGTTTGGCTTCCACTTTTCTTTCACAACATCCTTTTCATTGACCACATTTGACATTTTTATCAGACCTTTTCTTTCTGAAAGCTTGATGCTCTTACCCCTTTTTTCTTGTACTTCATCCGGTTCCAGTTCACTTTGGAACTGAATGAACCACTCTCCCACTCTACCTTTGCTCACGTCTTTTTCTCTCTGCATCTTTATTTTCATGATCTCCAGTTCATCTCTTTCTCTGTTGATCCTCTCCAGTCGCTGGTCAAGCTCCTTCTTTCTCTTCTGTGTCTCCCTCTTGAAAGCATCTTCTTCAATTTTGACCTCAGCCCACATCTTTTTACCTTCCTGCTCTTTTTGAATGCCTTTTCGGATCATCTGTTGATTTTGTCTTTTTTCAATTTCCAACTCACACTTCAACACTTCCATCTCTCTTCTTTCTCTTTTTACTTCTTCTAGTCTGATTTCAAGCCCCTTTTTTTGTTTTTGGATGTTCTTCCTCATTTGGACCATTTCATCCTTCTCTGCTTTTGCCTGTATTGTCCTTTTTTTGAAGTCCAAATCTATCTGATGTTTTAATTGGCTCATGTTGTCTCTCACAGTCCTGTTCTCAGTTTTTAAAGCTTTGAGTCCTTATCTTTGTTCCCCTAAATTAACATTTACATTCACCAGAATTCCCATTTCCCTCCTAATCATTTCCAAATTTACATGAATCTTTTGTCTTATGTTTTGAAGGTCAATAATAGAATCAGTGGCTTTTGAGCTTTGCTGTATCATTTTAACTTCCTCCATGATGTTTTTCGACTGATGCTTTTCCAGACTTTGTTCATCCTGTTCTTCGCAAACTTGGATAAGAGTAGTCTGGTCTTTGAATCTCTGCTTCTCCACATCCATCTCCTCCTTCTGCAGTTGCAATTTCATCCTCTGTATTTCTGACTCATCCATCTCTTGCATGGTTTTTTCCAGTCTTTGCTCCAAATCTCTTCTTCTCTTCTTGGTCTCTCTCCTCAGTACATCCTTTTCTCTTTGTATGTCATTCAACTTTATTTCACTCTCCTTCCTTTTTCGCATGCTTTTTCTCATTATCTGTTTACTTTCTCTTTTGTTAATTTCCAGCTCAGACTTCAGCAGCTCCATTTCTCTTATTTCTCTTTTGGTCATTTGTACTTTGTCATCAAGCTCCTGTTTCTGTATTTCCATGCTCTCCCTTAAATGGTTCATCTTGTGTATTTCTGCCTCAGCTTGTCTTTCTATTCTCACATTTTGTCTCTCTATTTGAATATGTTGATTCAGCATCTCAATCCCTTCTCTCTCAATCACTTGCTCACTTATAAACTTTTTTAGTTGTTCAATTTCACAGTTTTTCTGACCCAAACTGTGCTCTGTCAGTAAAATATCCTTCTCATCCTTTTCTGATCTCAGTTGGAAGATTTCATTTTCCATTTCTTCCATTTATTTTCCCATTCTGTTCTTTGACATGTTGTCCTGTTCTGTATCAGTTTCAGCTCTGTCATGTTTCTTTATGTCTCCCTCCTCTCTTTCAATACTTTTGAAGGCTTGTTCTCTATCCTTATACTGCCAGATTTCAGTTTTGACTTTTATTAGGTCAGCTCTTCCTTGGGATATTAAATGATGTCTGTTTTCCAGTTCTTGTTTTGTAGCCTCAATCTTATACAGTAGTTTTGGTCTTCCAACTGTCTCAGTTGTACTTCAGTCTCCTCCATAACAATCTTTATATCTTCACTTTTCAGTCTAGTCTTGGCAGCAATTTTCTCTATGGTGCTCATAACTTTTGCCATTTTCTCCAACTTCTGCTCAGTCACATCAGTTTGTGTTTGATGTTTTCTTTTCAAAATATGAAATTCATCTCTCCCTCTCTCAAAGTTTTCTCTAATCTCTGATCCAGTTTTCTTTTGTTTTTTTGCTGCAGTTTTTATCAATTTCATGTTGCTCCTTTCTTCCTTCAGATGCACTTCACTTTGCCTTATTGCAGTTTTAACCCGTTTCAAAAGCTCTTGGAATACTTTCATGTCATGTAGCAATCCTTCAATTTCACTCTCTTCATCCTTATGATGTTCGTCGATATAACTTTCTTTAGTGGGGTTTTTAAGTTCAAGATTTAGTTGTGTTATGATTTATTGTGTTCTATAAATCTTTCCTTGAAGTCTTTGTATACCAGTACTTCTTGTGTCTTTTTTACCAGAAAATCCATCTATCTCCTCAGTATGTGTCTGTATATTTTCTATTGACTCCTGACCTTGGTTTTGCTTCTGAACATCAATAACTTCTTGATTCACCTTGCTGCCATTATCTTGTTTTTGCACCTTCACTTCATATTTACCTATTTCATGTTTGAAAACCTTTGTGCTTTCCCTCGCTCTTTGCAATCCATTTTCAATCTCTGGTTTTTGACTTTGCAGGACATTTATGTCCATAATGAGCCTTTTCATTTTTATTTTTTATTTTGCTCCATGTTCTCTGTGGCATACTTTATTTGCTGCCTTATTTCCTCCTCTCTCTCTTTGAGTTTGAACATCTGCTTTTTGACTTCTTCCATTTCACTTACATGTATCACAAATGTTCTATGATCATCATCTATTAATGTTTCTTCATGAATTGTCTGCATCTGTAAGAAAACATTCTGCTCTTCCTTTATGTCCACGGCAAAATAATTGGGTTCTTGTCTTTGTTTGTGCTCTGAATGCATATCTTCCTGTTCTTTTATTTCTTCACTTGGATTCCAGTCTTCTAATGTTATGGACTGTTGCAAAGACATGGTCTCTTTAGTAAATTCTTCTATGTCTGTTGGAATTTCAAATGTTTGAGCTTCGACAGGGTCTCTCTCTGTTTCTTTCTGTGGTTCCTGACGTTTAGATGTATTCCCTGAAAAAGTATTTTTGATTGCAGATTCAGTCAATATCCATTTGCTGACCTGAGCTTTCATGGAGGTCATCTTATCCTTCACAAAAAAGAAAAAATTGTCATTTTTTTCCTTGTAGTAAGAACGTCCCTTGTTTCAATTTGATTGTGACATTCGTTTTATTTATTAGGGCACGAGCACCGGCGTATAATCGAATCAACTTCAAATTTGGTCGGGGCAAGTCTGCTCGATAGCGCCCCCTACAATATTTCGACGATGCAGCCCTCGCAGTACGTGTCACCTAGATGTATAAAATTTGGTAAGCAGATGTATCCCATGTAGACTTAAAAAAAAGTCTTAGGGGTCCAACCGGAAGTCAGCCATTTTGAATTTTGTATGAATTTCTCGTGGTTTTTTTTCATTTCCAGGTGCTGTACTACGAACTCCTCCTAGGGAATTAATCCGATCAGCTTAGAATTTGGTCAGAACAATCTAAAGACCTTAGCGATTAAGTTACTAAAAGCTTTAGGTTTCATCGAACGACATGGATATGGTGTGATGGCCATTTTACATGGTTCGCCATCATCCATCAAGCTGTTGTAACTCGACTGTACTTTGTCAAAACTGTCCCAAACTTGACATGCTTGTTGACTGTCATGGTTTTAGGATTTCTGCATGCCAATATTAACTCATAGTCATAGCGCCACCTACTGATAAGCACGGACGTAAGCAGGATTCTATAATTACAGCGGCCCAAACACTGAACTTATTGAAAGGGTTTGTGAGCACACCATGAGAAAAAGACTTCTCTGATCTAAATATGTGCAAACTAAGATGCTTGGAGAGCAAACGTTAGATAACAGTGGATTTTCAAACCATGTCAGTGGGCATTAGTATAAATGATCTGTCCAGAGCTTCTTCATGACAATCAGGTTAAACGTTACAATGAATGCTTCACACTACAATCTAAAGTTGCAGAAGAACTTAAAATGAAAACAGTTTTAAATTAAAGTGTTCAAGTAACAGCAAATGGCACTACTGTTTTGTTAACTTTCATGTAAGTCCAAATACAATCAGCAGGACACTGCAGGGAGTTGAACCCCATCCCAGTAAACTGACAGTCTGTTATGTTACAAACACTGAAGCGCATTCACACACATTTATTTTCTTAATGATCTTTAAAGGCTTACATTGATAATTGTATTCGGAGGTACACTCTAAACATTTGAGGCTTAAGACCTGGCAACATGATCTTGCTACGCTGCTGGTCGACGCAAAAAATATCATCTAACTCGTGCATGCAGTATGATGGTCACAGAAATGCTTGACCGTGTCAACCAGAGTCCTTTCAGTACCCTCAACGAGCGTGAAGTTGTGAGGGCCCGATCAATACTGCTTGCAGCTTTAATTAATATTAATCTTGGTTGTATAAATTGAGTAAAAACCACTGTTTTTAATATAGACCCTCACACTTCAATTTCGTATTGACAAGCGAGCGTTACAGTTATGCATCCCACAAATCATTAAACTCACTGCTATGTTGCTGTGGCAGGCAGCAGTGTTGGATGAAGTCCTCACATATTTGACTTAAGTAAAAGTAATAATACCAGACTTGAATAAGCTATGCCTATCGATCAACTATATATATATATCTATATAGTTCAATGCAAAGCTTTACCTAAGCTTTGCATTGAAAATGTTGAATTACATTTAAATGTCTGTTTTTCTACTATACTTATTCTGTAAAGCTACAAAAAGGAAACTATTGCATGAAGTAATTAAAAATTCTAATGCTTCTTTAATATCCTTAGTTGGGGCTAGGTCATTAGAATCTCTTATCTTCTGATTTTTTATGTTTTTATTTTAATGATTAATGAAATGGAACAATATTGAAAGATACTTTTATGCTGGTTATGCTCAAAATAATTAATGTCTACATTGAATACAACTGTGATGTTTTAAAATATGGAAATGGCTTATTACTGGCCCAAGATTAAAAAGAAAATGAAAAGAGAAATATTTACTTACCATGTTCTTTTTGACCTCTTCCTTGTTCTGTTCCATCTCTCTTTGGACTTTGAGCATATCCTCCCTGGTGATGTTCATCTCTGCAGCAGCTTTTTCCATGCTGGCTTTTATCTCACTCATAGTCCGAATGGTAGTTATTGTGTCTTTTAGCTTTTGTTCCACCTCTTTCCTGTGTTGTTGTATCTTTACCTTCATGATTTCTACCTCATCCCTCTCTCTCCTGGTCCTCTCCAGCCGTTGGTCAAGTTCTAGTCTCTTTTTTTTAACTGTAAAATTCATCCACTGGATTTGGCTCTTTTCTTCTGTAAAGTTCCTCCTGCTTCGCTTTGCATCTTCTCTTACCCGACACATCTTTCTGATTTCTTCTACTTCAAGAATCTCTCTCTTCATGTCAGTGTTCACTTCATTCGTGTTGCTTGGGTCTATGTTGTTTTCCTCAAACTGATTTTCTTCATGTTGTATTATGTCTCTGGTTCTGTCCATCTGTTGAATCTTCTGCTCATCAAATCTGTCCTCTATATGTTCTGACCTCTGCTCCTCAGTCTTAGCTTGTCTTCCCTCCATGTTTTGTTTAGCAGGTTCAGTCTCTTCCCTCATCCTACTGAACTCTTCCTTTGCTCTCCTGCTCATTCTTATGATTTGACCAGTGTTCATCCCTTCCATCTGTCTTATCTCTTTCTTTGTCCTTTGTAAGTTGTCGTCTGGCTTCTGTGTTTCCATTTCAGAACTCCCCTGTACAGACTTCATTGCATTCATTTCTGCTTGAGCTATCTGCCTGTCTATCTCTATGTTTTGACTGTCATGGGTATTTTAGTCTTGATGTTTTGTATGTCATCTTCTTCAGATTGGACCTGTGCCAACTTGTTTTCTAGGTTTTGATTTTGCTTCTGCATATCAGCCTCTATCTCCATTTCCCAGTGTGTTGTCTTCATGCTTACATCTGTGTTTTCTCTTTGCTTTTGAGAATCAGATTTGATATTTTCCATTCGTCCACTGTCTGTCCTAAGCTCCGGCTTCTCTCTCACAGTCACTTCCAGTTGTAGTTCACCCTCTTCTAGCACCTCCCAAAGTTTTTCCATCTCTTCCTGGATTCTGCTGAGATCAATTATGACAGTTTCAGAGTTGTCTTCGTCTTCTTTCTGCCTTTCCCTGCTTTGAGGTTTGGTCCACCCTTGCTTCATCTGGTTGATATATACATTCATAATATGTTTGATGTCGTAAATGTGATCTTGATGTTGTGAAATAACTTTTTTATTTCTCTTTATCTCTTGCTTTATGTCTGCCGTGATTTTCTCCATTTGTTCTTTTGCCTGCTTTGCTTCAAGCATTATTTTCTTATTTTCTTTAATTCGACTCAGCAGACTGTCGGCTATCATCTCTGTTATCTGCTGGGCTCTCTTTATCTGCTCCATGCATTCCTTACTTTCTTTCGATTTTGTATGATTATACTTGGTCATTATGAACTTGTGGTGCTCATTAATGAGCTCATAACGTCGTCTTTCCAGAGTTTCCCTCTCTTGGTATATTTCAGTCTGCATTTTCAGAAGTTGCATTTTTTCCTGAGTAGCTTCATTTTTACTCTCCTCGAGTTTCTCAATAACATTTTCTATCTGAAATCTCAGTCTCTTTATTAAGTGCTGCTCATGGTTTTCAGCTGTCAGTCTGTCAACGTCCTCCTGTTGTTGCTCTGTATTTGTCTTCAGGTAGTTCATTTCATCTCTCTCTCTTTGTGTCTCCTCCAAATGTTTTTCAATCTCTCCCAATACTTGACATGTCAATTGTCTTTGTCTTCTAATAGTTTCCCTCTTGGTTTTTCTGACGGCTTGTGTTTGTTTGTCTTCTAATGTTCTGTTGTCCATTATCCACTTATGCTCGGTTTGGGTCATTCTGCTGTTCTTTTGTCTTTGCTCTGTTGGTCATGAAAAAAGAACAGAATATCACTTGCCAGTGTACTGCATCCGATACTGTGTTAAACCAGGCCAGAAAAAAAACGTTTCATTTTGACAACAGATAAGATGGTGGTACAGAGCCAACTGAAACACAAATGTATGTCCAGCATGTAATCCTCTTTAGTGAAACCAAAAACACAGGAAGAAAACACAAAGAAAGGCAAGTACAACAACATGTATTGTATCGTCCCCCTCTCGGCCATTTAGACATACCAGGGGCGTTGTTAGGCCTATTTTAGGGGGGCTGAAGTCTTAAATTAATCAAACACACAGTCAAATTTGAGCACAGTTTAATTTCTAAGGTTAAACATCGTGTATGAGATCTCTTTGAAATTATTAATCACATAGTTCAAAAACTAAATTGTATTTTAAATGCCACAGAAATCAGTATATCCCCAGTGTCTGCTCCAAACCCAAATATTTGGTTAAAAAAATCAGTGGGGAATGTGGACTAAGAAGAGTTATGTCTTGGCATTGCATATACCAATGCCAAGGTATACAATTTGCACGCTAAGATAGCGTGCAAATTGTATTACCTTCCACCTTCTCTTCACATCTCTCAAACAAAAACACACACACAGCGAGCAACTCGGTGCTCAGCCTTAATCCCTGTAACGTCAATTGTCGCAGCCCTCAGTCCAAAAGTAAAAATGTATTGAAAAAGATGGACGTAATAATTCGCTAAATTCACAAAATGTTTTTATTTAACGAAATAGTCTGCTTTAATTCATATATGTTGGCATTTAGCCTTTCAGAACTTACATTTGCACTGCGGTCAAAAAGCGGTTTACTCTCCCTCACGCACTTAAATAACGTGGCGGTCTACCACCAATCTAAGAGCATTATATCTATATAACCACAATAACACAAAATCTTATTTTTCCCAATTTCTTTAGGATGATAATGTCATAAAATATGACAACAGAATTCATATTGAAAGTTTCATTCGAGAACACAAATCAAAGCTTTGTGTGTAAAAAAACATAGTATTCGATTAAAGCCCATCTACTGCCAATCGAGTCGATTAGGAGGGAACCAGATGGACTGCTGAATGCTAACCTCTGTTTCTAAAAGAGGAGGCGGTGGCAGACGGGGGCCAAGAGAACACGCCGAGATGCAAGTGATTCAGAGTTTAGATCATAACAGAGGAGGAGCCGCCCCGCAAAAAATGAGACAGCAATGCCATTTCAATGTGTACATTAACAAAATAATTACATTTAACTGACTAATATTTCTAGTTGTAGTATTTCACTTCATTGCCTACTTATTCCCCACATCCCTAGGTAACAAATTTAATTTAAAAAAAACTATGCTGATGTAGGGCTGTGCGCTATGGCCTAAAATTAATATTACGGTATAATTTTGAAGCATGGATGGTATCATGATATATACATTTTTCCTAAAATGTCAATATACAATGCTTCTGAAGGGGAAAGGTAAGGTAGTTGCATGTCATAATTTCAACCATCCTAAAATAAATATAAACCAACAACTCTAAATTTGATCTTTTCACATAAAGGGCTGAGATATTTACATGAGTGTAAATATGATCCGCAAAAAAAAAAATATATGAAACGGCCGATCATCTGAAAAACGGCCAGTTTCGATTGGCAGCAGATGGATCGGTGCATCTCAAGGCTCTACCAATCAGCACGGTACAGTCAAAATACATTACCATATGGCAAATTCATACCGTCCAGCCTCGTGCTGAAGTTTAACACACATATTTACAGGTTTGGCTTACCAAAATAAGCTATAAGCTCAGGTTCCTCCTGTGAAAGGATCTGATAGAAATGAACTTTGGATTGGGATGTTCCTTCTTCTACAACATTACATTACATTACAGTCATTTAGCAGATGCTTTTATCCAAAGCGACTTACAATAAGTGTATTCAACATCGGTTTTCGAGAGAACAACTAGTCACCAGAAGTAATAAGTGCATGTCCTTTCCTCAAACAAGCATCTAAGAGCATAAACCAGAGCCAACGTACAGTGCAGAAACAAACAAATGCAATAAGTGCCACAAACTAATAAAAACAATGAGTGCAATAAGCTAGTATGAATACAATAGATGCTAAGTAAGTGCTAAGCTGAAGGGTAGGCCTTCTTGAAGAGGTGAGTTTTCAGCCTGCGCCGAAAGATGGGCAGCGACTCTGCCGTCCTGACGTCAGTGGGGAGTTCATTCCACCACTGTGGGGCCAGGACAGAAAACAGCCGCGACCGGGTCGATCGGCCGCAGGGACCTCCGAGCGACTGGGCGACCAGTCGCCCCGAGGTAGCAGAGCGAAGTGGTCGGGCCGGGGTGTAGGGCTTGACCATGGCCTGGAGATAGGAAGGAGCTGTTCCTTTCACTGCCCTGTAGGCTAGCACCAGAGTCTTAAACTGTATGCGGGCTCTTACAGGTCGAGAACGGAGAAGGCAAGTTGTGTGGGAGAACTTGGGGCGATTGAACACCAGGTGAACTGCAGCTTTCTGGACAAGCTCCAGAGGTCTGATGGCCGACGCCGGGGCTCCGGCAAGTAGTGAGTTGCAGTAGTCCAGGCGGGAGATGACAAGAGCACCTGCGCCGTCTCATCAGTGAGGAAGGGGCGAATCCTCCTGATGTTGTAGAGCAGGAATCTGCAGGAGCGTGTAGTCCGAGTTGGCGTCTCCACGATATCATCAATGGTGATGGACAGGTCTCGGTGCGGGCAACCCTTCCCCGGGAGGAACAGTAGCTCGGTTTTGCCCAGGTTGAGCTTGAGGTGGTGTGTCGTCATCCACTTCGACATGTCAGCCAAGGACGCAGCGATGCGTGCCTCCACTTGAGTGTCCCCGGGGGGAAATGACAAGACCAGCTGGGTGTTATCGGCATAACAATGGTAGGAGAAGTCATGCGAGCGAATAACAGAACCCAGAGATGTTGTGTAGAGCGAGAAGAGAAGGGGGCCCAGGACTGAGCCTTGTGGAACCCCCGTAGTCAGCATGCGTGGTTCCGACACAGAGCCCCTCCATGACACCTGGTAGGATCGACCTGTCAGGTAGGATGCAAACAGGGAGAGTGCAGAGCCTGAAACGCCCATCCCCTCGAGTTTGGATAGGAGGATCTGGTGGTTAACAGTGTCAAACGCCGCAGACAGGTCCACGAGAATCAGGACAGAGGAGAGAGAGTTAGATCTCGCTGCGTGAAGCGACTCCGTCACCGCAAGGAGGGCTGTCTGAGTCGAGTGACCCACTTTGAACCCGGACTGGTGAGGGTCCAAGAGGTTGTTTTGGTGGAGATAGAGGATAGTTGAGTAAAGACAACACGTTCAAGTGTTTTGGAAAGAGAGGGTAGAAGAGACACCAGTCTGAAGTTCTTGACATCAGAGGGGTCAAGTGATGGTTTCTTCAGAAGGGGGGTGACTCTAGCAGTCTTGAAAGCCGTGGGAAAGCATCCTGAAACAAGAGATGTGTTCATGAGGTGGGTGAGAAAAGGAAGGAGTTCAGTCGCAACAGACTGACGAAGAGGGGAGGGGATCGGGTCAAGGAGCACGTGGTGGGGCGGTTAGATGTAACAAGGTTGAGGACCTCGTTAGGGGAGAGGGGAGCAAGATAGGGTAAGATGGGGCATGGAGAGGGGAGGGAGAGCTGTGGGGGAAGAGCTGGAGATGGTAGAGAGGGTGGACAGGGAGAGAGTGGACAGGGGGACTGAAAGGAGGATCTGATATTGTTTACCTTCTTGTCAAAGAAGTTGGTGAAATCGTCAGGGAGAAGGGAGGAAGTAGGAGGAGGGGGTGGGGGTTGGAGGAGTGAAGAGAAAGTTTCGAAGAGTTTTTTAGGATTGGAAGCAGAGGTTAGGATTTTGGAGCGAAAGAAAGCAGCTTTAGCAGTAGATAGAGTGGTGGAAAAAGTGGAAAGAAGAGCTTGGAAGTTAAGAAGGTCCCCCAGGAGTTTGCCTTTTCTCCATTTACGCTCAGCCTCTCTTAGGCTCCATCTGTCAGTACGCACTGAGTCCGACAGCCATGGGGCAGGTGGGGTTGGCCGTGCAGGCCTGGAGGTGGAGGGACAGAGGTTGTCCAAAGAAGAGGAAAGGGTGGAGAGGAGAAGGTCAGTAGCAATGTCAGGGGATAGGAGAGAGAAGGCTTCAGGGTCAGGAAGAGCAGAGGTAACAGAAGATGAAAGATCAGCCGGGGAGAGGGAGCGGAGATGACTACAGGTAGAAACAATGTGGGTAGGTGGTGGAAGTACGGGGGGAGGGGAGAGGGAGTAAGACATGAAATAGTGGTCAGAGAGCTGGAGGGGAGTGACGGAGAGGTTAGCAGTAGAACAGTGTCTAGTGAAGATAAGATCCAGCTGGTTGCCGGCCTTGTGGGTAGGAGGAGAAGAGGCGGGGTAAAGGTCAAAAGAGGAGAGGAAGGAAAGAAGCGGTTCTAATTTATCAGTCTGGATGTTAAAGTCTCCGAGCAGGATGAGTGCAGAGCCATCATCATGGAAGTGTGAGACTAATGTGTCGAGATCTTCCAAGAACTCACCAAGAGGGCCTGGTGGGCCATACACAACAGCAATGGTGAGCTTGACTTGATAAGTGACAGTAACCGCATGAAATTCAAAAGAGGACGGGGAGAACTGAGGAACCGAGACAAGAGTGCATTTCCATTTTGGGGAAATTAGCAAGCCAGTACCACCACCCCGCCTCACAGCTCTGGGAGTGTGAGAGAAAGAGTACACTTCTGACAGAGCTGCGGGTGTGGTGGTGTTGTCTGGTGTGATTCAGGTCTCAGTTAGAGCAAGAAAGCTGAGAGAGAGCAAGGAAGTGTAGCCCGAGATAAACTCAGCTTTCGGCACTGCCGACTGGCAATTCCAGAGCCCCCCCGGTACCACTTGCTCAACATGATCTGAGAGAGTAGGATAAATGAGGTTAGCGGGGTCACGGCACCTGGGAGTGGCCCAACGTCTACGTGACCACCGGGCAGAAGAGAGGACCGAAATCGGATGCAAACACATGGTTTGAACAATAAAAATGAGGTAACTACACGTTAAATATATATAAATATATATATTTTATTTATTTATTTATTTTTTCTTACCTCATCCTCCTTTTGTCTTGAGTTGTAGACAAAAACACAAAGTAAACCACGTAAGGCTCAAAGTCCTTGGCACATTTTAGCTAGTCATTTGAGGGCTGTGCTTGTTTGCTTCGATGTTAAACTCGGGATATCTGTGGGGATGGGGCAGGCTTGTGCTACTATCTTCAAAACATTGTATAGCTCTTCTCTCCATATGTTTGGTGACCACCAGGTTGGGTTGTCAGATAGATGTGACACCCAGAAAGTTGTTAATTATTGGATGGATGGTGGTGCAACATCATGCTCTGAGTCTGGCCTCAGCAGATAAGGTTGGGGTTCATTTTTTGGGCTTGGTGGGTTTCACTCACCACTTCTAATGTAAATAAGCATTGGATAATCACGGATGAGCAGGCAGCGGCTCCCATACTTGTACATGTATTATATAGTAGTACAAAAAGGTGGCATTAATTCTTGATTTTTTTTTATAGCAAATGTAAATATGGTAAAAAATTGGCATTATTGAAACTGTTTCCATCAAACATTTCGCAATCATGCATCAGAAATACCAAAAGAGGGGAATATGTGGAAATGTTGGGATTGAACCTCACTTTTTGGGGACCGTGTATGGAAATAAGCTGGGTTGTGTGACGAGCAAACTGTCATCATGTCCATATAACTAACAGGTCAGTATAGCACATCGACTTACTTTGGCCATTGGTCATTTAGGTACATTTACACAGAAGTTAACCTGACATTTCTTTAAAAGAAAATGTGTCAGATTAACTTTCATTTCACACTACCAATTCAATTAAATTCAATTCAATTCATTTTGTATAGCCCAAAGTCACAAATCACAAATTTGTCTCAGAGGGCTTTACAATCTGCACACATGCGACATCCCCAGGACCCTCACATCGGAGCAGGAAAAACTCCCCCAAAAAACCCTTTAATTAACCGGGAGAAAAAAGGAAGAAACCTTCGGAAGAGCAACAGAGGAGGGATCCGTCTATCAGGATGGACAGTAGTGCAACAGATGTCATGTGTGCAGACCGCTCATCTCGGCTTCATTTTACTCCCGTGCGTAATTTAACTGCAACTTCCAATGTACAGCCTACTTTAACCGTCAGCTCTTTGACGAGCAGCTCAATCATTTAAGTAATGAAATGATCTTCTGATTAATATATCACCGTCACTCTACAGAACATGTGAACAAAAAAACAGTGCAATCACATTTTTTCCTTGACTTTAGCAGTTTGCTTTTCTATAATCCACCCTCTGCTGGACACATTTTAGATCTAAAAAGTAAAGTCAAATATGATTTTGTTAATAAATTGTCGCACTAAAATTTCATCATTATACATTATACTACATTTATTTATAGCTTTACTTATTTATTACTTTATAGATTAAAATTACATAAAATATTATGCGTTTATGGAATATGATGCATTGTTGTGGATTATTAAACCATCCAACAATATTTAAAGTGAATAAAATGAGCTCCAACTCAACCATCTTCAACAGTGACATGCTAATTTCATATTCATGCATCAGTAATAGTCAATCATAGGGATATTTTTGTCAGAATTATGAGTACTTTTACTCTTTTTCACAGAACTAGAGAGTAATGCAATATTGTTACTTTCACATAAGTAAAGGATCTGATTACCTCCTCCACCAGTGGATGCTGCTCAGTGTGCGAGAGCGTGGCGCTCTGAATAACCAATGGTTTGGCAAGTAATTTCAACATTTAATAGCTTGACTGGATTTGTATTGCAGATATCCACAATTCAATTCTTCCTAGTCAAAATGAACATTTTAGTTATCCACACTAGGTTCAGATTCAGAATCGGTTCATTGCAAAGTACGTTTGCACATACAAGGAATTTGGCTTGGTGATTGGTGCATAATAATAAACAGAGTGCAATAGTGGAGGACCAGGCCGTATTGCTAAGCTGACTTGTAGGAAGGAAGGCATGGGACAACCAGAACAGAGCGGGGCAGACTGTCAGACCCTGCTGCAGTAAAATGTAAAAATGGTAATGGTAGTAAAATGGTGCTCTGAAACACTACCATGTTCATTCACAAGGACCGCCAAAATAAAAACAACATGAAAGTTCTTTGCAGTAGCTTTAAATAATAAAATGATCTAAAGATATCTTAAAGAGTAAATAAACCCCAGAGTTTTGACTGAAGTGCCTCTACCCTGGAAATAAAAAACAAAATCACCTCTATAACGTGAAAACATAGGCAGGGCTGGAAGGGGGGCAAAGACACACCCTGTCCGGTGTATCTTTGGTGCATTTTCCCTTACCAGTGTAGCATTAAAATCACAGGACGGCACACGCCTCTTCTCTCTTTCCTGTGAACTTAGAATTAAGCCATTCATGATTTACAAAATCTTGTGAATTAGTGTTAGAGACTCTTTATGTGGCGATACCCATGTGTTTTAATCCTACATTCTTCATTTAGGGAGCCGGCTAGTTATCAAGCTAGCATGCTAATTCCTTGCTATATTCACACTACAGTTATAGAACATAAAAAGCACCACATGAACTGTTGGGCTTGGTTTACTTTACTTTAACATGTAGACATAAAACATTTACAAAAATGTGTCTACATAACTTTACATGCAATGTTGGAATATGTGTATGCTAGCAATTAGCATTGGAGCTAGTGGTTAGCATAAGCGATTACCAGGCTAATTGAAAGGGCAACGGCTACTCTTAACTGATACTCTTCTTTCCACAGTCTGCAGAGACGGGTGTTGGAGTTTGATTTATCATAATAGAGTTCAATTATATCATCAATTATATCCAAATGTTCAAAACTCACATATATGACATCTGCATACTGAAAACTAGTGTGAATATAGTGTGGTTTGAATGGTTTAACATATAACCTGTTTGATGTAGTAAGGATTAAATGTTTTTTTTAAAACACTTTTCAGTAACCCTCGAGCTATTGGGGTCATAGCAGGTGTGGGGAAGGCTGCTCCAGGCAAGGGCTGAAGAGTTTTTCAACTCCAATTAGAAAGACGTTATCTAGGGAATACAGACATTAGAAAGGGAATGTGAAAAGGGAAAGTTCGGTACACTCTGAGATTCCAATAGAATGAGGTAAACTGGGTGTAACTAAAAATATTTTCGTATCTAAGGAAACAGAGGAAGAGCTTAAAGACCAAAAGACGATGTCAGCCACACTATATAAGACTATGTAAAGAACAGAATAAATCAGTTGCGCTCCAGAAAATGAACCCGGGTTGAATTCTTTGCTTGAAGAATATTGCATCTATTGCATCGAACTCTGTCTGATATTAGTGCTTTCTTCAAAGATCATCGGGACACCAAAAGGTATTAAGTATAGAATAAGAATAGAGTTGGAACAGTAGTTAAGACTTCATCAACTGGCCCAGTTCAAACTTCTGTTCTCCGACATGGGAGACATTGCTTTCATAGGCGGGTGTGGGGGGGGGAGTTGCCTCCATATACGTCACCTGTTCCACATTAGCCCACCAGTAGCATATCGCTATGCATATATATATTCAAGGACTGAAGGATGATTTATCGTCATTATGCAACACAGGGATGCACAACGAAATTCAGTTGTAGTCCATTTGCAACACAACAAACACATGAAAAACAAAATAAAACAAAAACAGTACTACATTCCTGTAGTGCAGTTTTGAATTTGCATCATGAGGAATCTAAACAGCAGCAAGAAAAAAAAAAAAAAATCTCTGGCTGATATCTTCACATTAAAAACTCAACTTTGACTGTGTTTGAGCACCAAGCATCATGATGTAAACACAGAGTCCTCCTCCTCTGGTCCCACTAGTCCCTAACACTATAGTGTTATAGTGTTACATACTGCACTACGGACATCTGCTGCCCGCCGGTCATAGTGCAGTATATAACACTATATGAAGAATTCAAATACTTCGCAGTCAAATGTCAAGTCTGGGAGCCAAATCAATCAACAACACTAAATACTAGGGGTGGGGGGGCGGAAATCAATGCAGCATAGTATCGCAAAATCTTGATCTGGGATCGATACACCAAGGCTGATCTTTTATTCTATAAAAATAATGTAAATAGAGATTGCGTTATCAGGGATGGCGACTTAAAAAGCACTAATGCTCCTCTTCAGCTTGCATTTTTTATACTGATTATAGGTCGATAACAATGGGCAGTAAAATTTGATGGCGTAACTGTGTAATTGATGTTCACATGACTCCCTGGTAATTTTTTCTATCCAAAATGTTTACACATTGCCAATTTAAGGCACTTTTTGGCAGATATAAAGGTGGAGTGTCGCTCTGACATTATTATAGCTCTTATTAACAACGCTTCAGTACTCTCTCACACACACAGCAAACCTGTGCTCACACACATGTAACGTGACTCACGCAAGAGGAGATTTCACTGCAAGTCACGGTCCCCTTGACTTGGTCAAATGCCAACTGTGTTGTTCCTGCAGGTCTGAGTGCAAATGCCCCCTTCTTGCCTTTTTCTACCACTTGAAATTACATTATGTCTGATCATGGTCTTTCCTTACCTTTTGTTACTATACTGTATAAAATGCTTTCTTTTTATCTGGGACGATAATATGGATAATGAAGATGATTTTAAATGTTTTTTGTGTCCTGATTTTTTATGTAATTGTAATTTTTACATTTTTGACTCATTTGTATTCAAATATTCATCTTTTCAATAATTTGTCATTTGTTTCAACAATGTAACTTTTCAATCATGAATACTATAAAAGTGTTTTTAGTTGTAATACAACTCTTACTCTGCACTGTGTTATGATAGTAATTGTTATATACAATATGTGTGCATAACTGTTCAATTCCATGCATCAGGTGGTATTTTCAAAGTGATTGAAATGAGAAGATTTTACAAAACATCCAACAGGTGATGGTATACACTCAAAATGGAAATTTAGGAGCTTTAAATGCATAATTTGGAGTTGTTTACACATATCTTATTGTGAAGGACATAAGTACAGTCCCAGATGTGTTGACATCATTGATGTGTATCTTGGCGACCCAGGAACAACTTAATATCCCCGAAAAACCAGCAGCGCCCAGTCCTTAAGAGGATATAAATTACTCCAAACCGGGACATGGGCAGCACACGGCTAATTCACCGGAGTTGGCGTTCTTTTGCAGACTGAGGTAATGGCAAAGCTAAAGTTAATAATTAAAACAATAGTTAGAAAGGTAAGAAGTTAGACTTTAGCTGAAAACCATTAAATCAACTCAAAACATGACATGATCATTATAGTGGATTATTATTGGAGTGTGTTTAATATAGTAAGTCTATTGCCTTTGGTGTACCAAAGACAGTGATCATCATGTATTAACTTAAAATGTATGGCGAACAACACATTGTACATAATACATTTTTTGCTGATAATTCTCAAAATGTAGGGAAACTGCATATGAATAGATGTTTTAAAGGATTTCTTGATATACAGTATGCAACACCTCCAGCTCAGCCTTGCTGGCTGTCAGCTCCCTCTGCAGCAAAGCCACCTCTTCCTCCGCCGCCATCGTCAAGCAGACTTTCCGCTCCATGACCTCCATAACCTGTGCAGTGAACTGCAGGCTCTGCTGGTACAGGTCCTGGCGCGTTACCGCTGGATCACAGCACGCATGCTGCAAATACAAAACAGCCAATATGAATAAATATAAAATCACAAAACATGAAGGAGCACTTTAGACAAGTTATTGATCTTGAGACAAAACACATCCAGCAACTGAAACACCCATTAGGTTGAAAAATTCAAATATTTGCAATTATGAGGGCTAAATTATAGAACGAATTTAACACAATTATCCACTTCTACTTAATCGTTAACATATTCAATCTATGGCACTTGTCGTCTTCTTCTCACTACTGGACATTTAAAGCAAAAAACATTGTAACAGATTACAATAATATGATACAGATGTGTTGCATACTGTACGATTTCTAGCCTAATGTGGCCCCTATCCCTAATTAGGCTTTTCTGCTTTAAAAGGTCAGAGCATAATCACCACCACATGTAGTACTTACACTGAAAAGTTGCATTAGCTGCATAACAGCCTTCACGTCCTCATCCATGTCCTCATCATTTATGGCTGGAAATTGAGCCGGAGAAGTAGCCATGGTCTGACAGACAACACAGTCAAAATAAATCAACTACACACAATATTCAGCAAATACTTATCACAGACCACACGCAAAATCAAACGCTGTATTCAAATTATTCACCAAACATACATTAAGGCCGAGATCCTCCTTGTGGCACTAGCACCGCAGTGGCTAGTCAGTAGCAAGCGTCAGTCAGGCGTCACAACAGTGGCAAGCGAGTGGCACTCGTTCAGCACCCGTCAAGAAGCTGCCGAGCTGAGCGGACGGAGCCACATTTCCTGAGAACACCCATTGTTGTTACGATTGGTCAGCTGCCATAAATCAGTTTTATCATCATAGTATGGATTTTAGTTGAGTCACCTGAGCCACCCGTTCGCTGTATACATCCTGAGAGTAACCACGTTGTACTTTTTTGTTTCTCATTAATTTTATTTAAGTATGATTTTGAAACAAAAGGGAACATAATACACTCTTTCAAAA
>NW_022280173.1:389081-401905 GCF_004355925.1 Anarrhichthys ocellatus
TATATAATCCCTGCTCAGCAGGATTATAAATATATATACATATAAATACATTAAACTAAACTAAACTACTGGAAATGTTTTAGTTTAGTGTTTTAATCAGTTTTTTATCATATATTCAATAATAAATTCATAGATCTTTTTCATATTCTTTTTTTTTATATTAATAATCAGATAATTAAATCAGTTACTAATAACTAATTTTCAATCAGTTATAGTTCTTGTAATTAAATTAATTTATCAATAACTTTATTTCATTTCATTCACACATACATATATATTTACATGTACATATATATATATATAGAGTAATCCTAAGGCAGAGGAAATCAATCAAGACAGTTAACATTAACAGCAGCAAAACAAATGTCAGCAAACGTGTTTATTAACTCTCAGTAACACATGTGCATATACTTTATATTTTTTAAATAAGTTGAAGTTAAAGAGAAACATTTATCAATAATGTTCACACAGGGATGCAAACTTAGAAGATTGACACATTTTACACAGCAGAATATATACATATTCACATAGAAATCATTTACATGGATGTCTTATGTAAATTTAAATAAATAAAATAAAAAGGTGACAGTCAGAACTGTCATCTCTGTGACAGCAACATGAACACATGAGAAGGATCTACTGGTTGTCTTATTAGTGAAGGCTTTGTACAGGATGAGAGCTAATGTAACTGTAACCTTAAGTACAGGATGGTCAAATGGAGATATTACAAATGGACTAATGTCTTAATTCAAGCTATGGTTGCTGAATGTTTGTCCATCGTTCTCTCCTCAGCTCCTGGCTCTCTGTAACAAAATATGAACAGAATCAGCAAAATACTCAATTTCAGTGTATTCGTGTAGTTAATCTCAACGTTTGTAACGTTACCGGACTTAAAGTGATATTTCAGGTTCACAACCTGTCTACCTGAGCTCACGTTGGTCCGTTTATGTACATGATATAAAGTATAAATCATCTGTAAAATCATCACAAACTCAGTAAGATATTATTCAACCTCTGAGGTTTGAAAGTGAAGTTATTAAAAGTTACTTTACAAGGCTAACTACGGTCGGATGCAGCCAGCCGAGCTGCCAGTAATAGCGCACCGGCATGCAATGCATCTTGGGATATGCTGGGCCACGAAGGATACATCAGATATGTCCTCCAAATCTGGGACCAGAAGGCTGCATTCGTCGGCTGCATTGAAGGACTCTTCAACAAAAATGTGAAATGGGACAGCACTAGTCGCAGCGCTGTGACGCAACCGGTCTACGAATGCAGCCTCCGAAGGATCCAGCCCCTGAATTGAGACACAGCTAGTGTGTCAAACCTCTTCTTCTTCTTTTGGTTCTACGCCGGTTAGCATCCATCTTATTGGTGCATTACCGCCACCTTCTGCTCCGGAGTGTGGATCAGCCAATAGACTTACAATATTTCCCCCAAACAAAACAAACTAAATAATAATAATTAAACAAATAAAAATGTCTGGTGTTTTCTATCATTTTCAGTGTTTTGTTTAGCGCACTATGGCCCAACCATAACCTCGTCAACACTGTTTCCTCTCTCCTGTGCCTACTACCTACCCTGGTACCTTTGACACTCTTTTGAATATGATATAGATGTCTCCCTTTCTCCTCTCATCTTTTTGCCACATTTCATTGATATTTTCCCAAATAATACACTTGACCTCTGTTTTACTGATACTAATTTGCATTTCTTTAAAGCCCGAGCTCTTTGCCAACTCATCCGCCCTGTCATTCCCACCCACCCCTACATGCGCTGGAACCCACAGGAATTTAACCTGACCTCCCTGATTAGATATTCTTGTGGCTGACTGAATGACTTCATACAGTTTGTCTTGACAGCTGTTCAAATGAAAATACCTTAAACTTGCTAGGGCTGAAGATGAGTCGGAGCATATCAACACCTTTTCCTATTTTTTTTCCACCCATCGTGGAGCAACCAGCACTGCCAGCATCTCCACTATGTAAACCCCTAGATTACCAGATGTTCTTCTGTTGATTCCTATTCCTTTAGCTGGTATTGCCACCCCATATCCTGTCACTTCTGTCTCAGATTTCATAGCACCATCCATGCAAATCTGTGTATAATGACTGTACTCTTTCATTACATAATATTCAAATGCACTGAGCAAATCAACTATATCTTTTTCTTTTCTTTTGACCTCTAACAAATACCAGTCTATATCAGGCCACACGAGTGTCCATGGAGCCATCACCGGGCTCAGATCAAACACTTCAAATTCTCTTGCTATGTCATTGTCCTACCCGACCAAAGTGATCTCTCTGACTCCTCCCATTCTCCCAGACCACCTGCAGCACTCCTTTTGCAGGGTGAGAATCATCGTGTCCCTGTAAATTAGCCCAGTAGTTGGCCATTAGTTGCTTTCTCCTTAAATCCAGCAGCATTTCTCCCATTTCTACCTGCAGGGCAGGTATTGGCGATGTTTTAAATGCTCCACTACATACTCTTAATGCCTGTACCTGAATCACATCCAATTTACCAAATAAAATATTTGGCTGCTGATCCATATGTAAGTAAATAAGTCAAATTATAAAGTGTTTTTCACAGACATTAGTCACAAAGTGCTTAACAGGAGCAGAATTACAAACAAAAAAGCACAATGTGGGCCAATGATTTACATTAAAATGCACAAAAACAGAAAGTAGAAATGTAAAACATGGTAGGCTTAGGACATGAGTTGTTACCCAAAAAACAGTCTGAACAGGTGTGCCTTGAGCTGATTTTTGAATGCGTTGTGAGACGAGGAGCAATTTAGTACAGATAATGAAGATGATGGTTTATATTAGGACGAGCCATTTTACTGTGTAGACGGTAATGACAGCCTAGGAGTGAAGAAGATTAAAGGAGACAGTAGATTGACCTGAGGATCGACTTCTATGAAATTCATTGAATGTAATGCCCTGGTCATAAAATTAGTTAGATGTTAGATGCACCATATAAAAAACAATTAACAAAAAGACCAAAAACAAATTAAATATACAGGTTACAGGGCTCTCTGTGGCTCTTAATAAGCCGATGGTATTATTTCTTAAGTGCAGGTCGATATACGCACAGACCAGGAGAGGTCGCTGCACAGAAACAGGTCATGGAGGGCAAGCTGCAGGTGTGGATAGAGGATGGAGTGATTAATTGGGTCTGTGTAGCTGGCGCGAGAGTAGTTGTCTGATATTCAACTTCATGACATGTTTTTCTCCTTGGCACCTGCGTCGGACACCAGGGCCTCTGTATGACATACGCTCACGTGTACAGCTCTTATATCATGCTAGGTACACGTGATACTGACACACACATACATAAGACACACGCAAACTTGTTAATCACCTTTAACTCATTTATGTTAATTTACTATAATCATTATTGCTTGGGGATGCGACTACCTCGAAAGACTGTAGAGCCGACAAACCTTGCTGAAAGAGTACATATATTTCAAAGATTACTCTGGTATTTACTCTATGCTTGGCAAGCTTGTATAAATACAAGAATCTAGATTTCTAACCATACAGGTGCATCTCAATGAATTAGAATATCATCGAAAAGTTAATTTATTTCAGTAATTCAATTAAAAAAGTGAAACTCATATATTATATAGATTCATTACACACAGGGTGATATATTTCAAGTGTTTATTTCTTTTAATTTTGATGATTATGGCTTACAGCTAATGAAAACCCCAAATTCAGTATCTCAGACAATTTGAATATTACATTAAAAAAAGGATTTTTAATACAGAAATGTTGGCCAACTGAAAAGTATGTCCATTTACAGTATACAGTATGCACTCAATACTTGGTCGGGGCTCCTTTTGCATGAATTACTGCATCAATGCGGCATGGCACGGAGGAGATGAGACTGTGGCACTGCTGAGGTGTTATGGAAGCCCAGGTTGCTTTGATAGGTCTGGTGTCTCTCATCTTCCTCTTGACAATACCCCATAGATTTATTTTATTTTATTTTTGCCACACATATTGTGCCTCTCCAATGCAGCAGTAAGTTGGTTAGCCACCAAATTCTCTAAGATTTTTGAAAGGAAAGGCAGTTTTGATATGGGCTTATAGTTCATGGGCAAAGCCGGATCTAGATTGGGTTTCTTTAATATAGGCATAGGATAGTGGCATGCTTAAAATAGGAGGGGACAATTCCTAGTGTAGACAATGAGGAATTAACAGCAGGGCCAATAACTGGCAGAACTTTCTGAAAAAGAGAGGATGGTAAAACATCCACGGGCAAGATGATGGCTTTGTTTTCTTAATTAAGTCCATCAGGCCTTGAAGGCTGATAGGCTGGAAAGAGTCCAGAACAGTAGGAGATTGAGAGGAGCTACATGTAAATGAACAAGTCCCAGGCTGAATACCAGACATAATAGCTATTTACCTTATCAATAAAATAGGTAAGGAACTTGTTACAATCGTCAACAGAAGAGCATGGTCATGTAGAGACAGACGGTGAAACAATTGTATTAATTGTGTCAAATTAATCTTGGGATTTATCTTTGAAAAATAAATGAAGTTGGCAAAATAAGCAGTTCTAGCTTCCTTTACTTCAGCATTAAAAGAAACTTTGAGAAATGAGCGATGCACTTCTAGCCCAGTGGCTTTCCATAGCCGCTCTGTCCTGCAACACTTCCGTCTCAGAATGCAGACAGCATCTCTCATCCACGGAGAAGTGTTGTAGGCAGCCTTGGTCCTTAACTTAGAGGTGCCACTTTATCCAGCAATGTGGTGCAATGTTCATTAAAAGACTGTATTAAGAGTTCAACATCATTGTGATTTGTGTTAATATCACAGCAGAAGTGCATTGAGAACTGATCAGCTGTACTCCTGTTATAATGCGGGAGTGGAATGTTCGTTTCAGACACAAGGGGTCAGCATTTACAGAAAGATCAAAGAAAATACATTTATGATCACTGATCAGTAGGTCCTCACAACAGGTATTATCAATATCAAGACCCAGAGAGAACACAAGGTCCAAGGTGTGACCACCGCTGTGAGTGGCGTCAGAAACATGTTGCGTGAAGTTTAAAAACTCAGTGGCTGTACAATCTGTGGCATCATTAATATGCAGATTAAAATCACCAACCAGAAGCACTTTATCTAGCTTGATAATAGAGGTCAGAAAGTCTGTGAACTCTGATAAGAACTGACCTGCTGGACCCGGAGGTCAGTAAATTAAAACACAGTAAAACGGCTTTAGCCGACCCACTTTAGTCAGCTGTAGTTCGAAAGTAGTATGCTCCCCAATTGGCAGGAAAACTGATTCTTCCAGACCACAGCGAGACCTCAACCGCGGCCTGTCAAACGCGGAGTCCCAATGTAAGAACAATCCACAGGGCATAGTTCATTTAAATGGATGCATTCCATAGTCCGTTGCCAGGTTTCAGTCAGAAATAAAAAAGCCAAATTATGATTTGTGAACACAGACTTTGCTAAGGGGTGTGCATTAATCAGACACATTTTAATGGGGGAAGACACATGTCATCATCAGCACAGGAAGCTTTGGAGGTATGTGCGATAGGACGGATCACTCGTGCAACACGGTACAATGCTGCCGTAATCCATAATAATGATGAACAACTGGCTCCCCAATCCCTACCCTACCAGTCACACATCTCATCACATGTATTACTTTTTTGCATTTTTCCTATATTCTCCTGATATGGTCTGCCCATGTTAACCTTGAATCAAAAAGAACTCCCAGAAATGTAAATGTTCCAACCCTTTCTAAGTATCTCCCATACATCCTTAGCTTCATCTCATTCTTGATTATTTTCCTGGTGAAAAAGACCATTTGCGTTTTTCAACTGAGAACCTAAAACCCCAATCATACCCCCACTCCACCACCTCATCAATTGCTTCTTGTAATGTTCTGACTGCATGTTCCATGTTCCTTCCTTTTTTCCACAAGGCCCCATCATCAGCAAAGAGAGACATACCTATATCTGAATCACTACTGCCTCTTTCCAGAGAAAGGGCAAGCTCAAATCGTGGCAGCGGCAGCTAGTAGAGGCACTTCCTGTTGCAAGCTCAGCTGCCGCGGCAAATTGTGGCAGCTGCTGCCACAAACAGTGGCAGCTGCCACAACTTCTCTCGGCAGTTTCCACTGTTTGTGGCAGCTGCCACTGTTTGGGAGAGGTGCCGCGGCAGTTTAGCCTTTATTTGTCGTTATTTGACAATATGTGACAATACATTAAGGTCCTTGAAGGTATGACTGTTGGTAGTTGTAATTGGTTTAGTAAAAAATGCCGAATTGTAATAGTATGGAGCCTCGTTTTTATTAAGCTAAGCTAATATAGGCTAACATCAGTTGGCACTTGTTGCCATGGCAACTACACCAGCAGACTAAACTGGGGTGAATGAACGGCTATGCTAACGAATTTCATTGCACAATGGATTTATAAATTATAATTTATAAATATATATCTATATATACTGTATATATATATATATCCAAGTCAATAGGTTATATGGGCTGTCATCATTCTAAACAGTACAATGCATATTATCCATATTTAAAATTTGCATTCCTTCAGTCTGCTACATGAAAGTGTTTATTGTTGCCATGGCAACAGGTACCAACTGATGTTAGACTACATTAGCTTAGTTTGATAAAAATGAGTAGCCATACTATTACAATTCGGCATGTTTTTACTAAACCAATTACAACTACTAACAGTCATACCTTCAAGGACCTTAATGTATTGTTAATATTGTCAAATAACGACAAATAAAGGCTAAACTGCTGCGGCACATCTCCCAAACAGTGGCAGTCTGCCACGGCAAGTTGTGGCAGCTGCCACAAACAGTGGAAACTGCCGGGAGAAGTTGTGGCATGGCAGCTGCCACAACTTGCCGCGGCAGCTGAGCTTGCAACAGGAAGTGCCTCTACTAGCTGCCGCTGCCACGATTTGAGTCAGCTCCTACTACCAAGTTGAGGACATCTACGTGCCAGTATTGACTCATAGTCATAGCACCACCCACTGGCAACAGGAAGTTAACGTTATGTGACAAATATCCAATTTACATGAAATTTACAATGTGTTACACTTAATACCCAGCACAAATGTATGTTTAGCCTGTCTTCTGTCGCACCCCTTAGTAGGCACAGAAAGGGAAACATTTCCAGAGCTACACACTTGAAGCAAGAAATACAATCTCCTGTTTGCGGCATCCAATGTTCACGGAAGTGCCCAACTGCATCAACCGGCATCCCGCTAATAAACCTAGTGTGCGCTTAGGTCATCACTACTTGCAGCTTCAATGATACTTATTATACTTGCTATATCTGATTACTTTTCCAACAAATGTAATGCTGTGCACTAATGTTGGAAAGTCCTACCTACATAAACAACAGTACTCAAAACTGATTACTTGTCAAACATTTATAAAAAGTTATTCAATATAATCTGAATTTAGTTTGTAACAGGGAGAAATAACATAGAAAGAAAGCACTAATTAAAACCTTGAAACTAAAAACTTAACAAATGGCTTAAAGCAAACCAAACCTGCAATCAAGAATAATTATACTACCTCATCTCTGGCACTGCCGTTATATACTCTCATTGTTTTTATTAATCTGCTACTTTTGTAATGTATTTTGTTGTATCATATTGTGTTGTATTGTGCTGTACAGTAGTGTACTATAGCTTTTGCTGTCATTAGTAACTGTAATTTTACTACGTATTCTGTCTCAGTGATTACAATTACATTTATTTTACTTACTTAACTCTGGAAGTTGTTACTCCCATACACTGTGATGCGCCATTATTTTTACATCATGTCGAGTGGGTTTGTTTTAGATTGCACAGAAGCACAACTTTGAAGTTTCTCCTCATGTGCGTGATTCAAAATCTGTAAGGATTTTAAACCCCTGTAGTCTGAGCCCAGCTTCAAAATATGCAAGATTTACTGTAACCCTACATACATAAATTAGTCATTTTTATTTAAAGGTGTACGATACAACACAAAAAAATAGTACAGTTTGCATTTTGTGGCCTGAGGATATCAGCAGGCAAATTAGTACTCATAGACATAGCGCCATCTACTGGCAACAGGAAGTCAGCGTCATGTGACAAACAGCAGCCAATTTACAATACATTTATATTATGTGGACTACACTTGATATAAAGCAACATAATGCATGTTTAGCGCTTGTTATGGAGCAACATAGTGAGTACAGGAAGTGGTGGGATATTGCAATACATAATTTCCAGCCTCACACACAAATTTCTGCAAGCAGCGATGATAGTGCAAGGGCTTTAATTATTAGGGCCCGATGACCGACCAGTTGACAAAGGCCCTGTTGGAAATGCTAGGATTATTATTATTAGGGCCCGAGCAGTGAACAATGGTCGGGCTGCGAAGACCCTATTGAAACTGTAAAGATTATTATTAGGGCCTTAGCTCTGACGAAGAAGACCTATTGTTCTTCTAAGGATTATTACTGGTGTTCTTTTATGTCTTTGAACACAAAAACAAGGTGCTTGGGCTACTGGAAAACTTTGGTTCCAAATTTGGTGCACAAGTCAGTTTTGGCAAAATAGCCGTTTGATATGGGTATTGAGCTCAGGTTTGACAAAATGTCTTGATAGCGCCCCTTTTTGAGTAACTCCTACGCTGAAATTCACCTAGCTCTATGAAATTTTATATGTAGAAGAGGCTAAAATGATAAAAAAAATCATATGCTAATTCAACAGTCTGTGTCTGTGTTTTACAAAAAGCTTCAGCATAATATTTTATCATTAAAAGTAGGCTAGTTTAATAATCACCATAATTACTGCTCCACCCGATGAATAGATAAACCATTGCAACTGATTTCCACATATGGCACCATGGGGGCGTCACTAGTCTTGGTAGTGTCCATGTTGTTTCAACATTACAACTTAAAAGCTAATGAACACACCGAAGTTGGAAGAATGACTTTCCAACTCAAGAGATGGGACCATCCAAGAAGCATGTGAATGCACCAGGGTACGTATGAAATGAGAGCTAGCCCACTCAGAACCCATAGTGACTGCATTGCAGTTCAAAAAAATTTATTGACTTAACATGAGAGTCTATCAGTGCAATCTGGGCAATTTTCATTCAGACTGAAATCCTCTGGGCTCAAACTCACAAAAGCCCCTTTGTCATTTTTCCTCCTCTATATATTTTCATTTTTTTCTAGTTCAAGATGAGCCTCAAAACCGACATAATAGCTAGATTAACTATATTAACAGACTCACTTTATATTTCTCAGATGTCTTTATTCTTTAAAACAGGGGTCTCAAACTCATCTTCACTCTGGGCCACATCAGCATCATGGTTTCCCTCAAAGGGCTGGTTGTAAATGTAAGACGGTGTAAATCCCAACATATTGGTAAATAACTGTCTCTGCATTTGATTATTGTTTATTCAAGTGTAAAAATATTGTACATGCAGTTATATAAATGTAAAAATATATTTAAGCACATTTCTGTTATTATAACTTAAATCCTGTTAATTTAGGGTTAAGAAACCCACATTACTCTATCAAAGATCAAAATATTAAAGAAAATATCAAAGACAAATATCAAACAAGTTATTATAATAACTTTATTCAAAGCTTAAAATCCTTTCAAGGGTGTGTTTGCACAATCCCACGTGAAGTATTTCATGTGTTGTAAAGCCATGTTTAAAGTAGTCTTCAATGTACTCACAATACATTTCATGTAGAGTGTACAGTAACCAGCCAAAGAGCTGCTTCTGTGACTGTGTTTAGGTATCTCATCATTTTGACTTTCTATCTCAGAATTATGACTTTCTATCATATTTATGACTTTCTATCTCATAACTTCGACTTTCTATCTCATAATTTCGACTATGTGGATATTTTTATTATCAAGTCTAACTTTAATTATTATTATTTTTTTTTTTTTTGCTGGCGGATTCGCGGCCACATAAAATGACGTGGCGGGCCGGATTTGGCCCGCTGGCCGGGAGTTTGAGACCCCTGCTTTAAAAGATCACGTAAAACCGGTTAGCATCCAAAGTGAGCCTTTTAGTGTTGAGAGTTTACTGAAATTTGACCATAGAACACATTTGATTTGATTTTATATTTAGGCACATGTTTTGGCTTTAAACCCACTTAGTGCTTGAACTCAACCTATAGTTTAGTGTTGTAGGCTATCTGTTACTTCAATAAGCCGGTCTGACAAACATCTGTTTTATAATAATTACATGTATTTGATGAAAAAAAAAAAACTGGAGAAGATGGGAGGAGGAGGGATTTCCGTACTCCAAAAAAACAACTTTTCCTCCAGATTTCATTAGCTGGAGAAGTGCGACGAAGAGGCGGGACTGGACATTCTTCTCATACTGCAGACCAGGCAGGCGGGGGGCGCGCGCTTCCTGTTCTCTCTTTTACGCTAAAACATGAGATTTACATGGAAAGACGAACACTTTGTGGCAGCGAACACGCTCATTTTCCCGTAGCAAAGATTATAACTCGCGGCGACACCCTCCATTGACCGGCGGTAGCGAGTTTTCTTGTTGTAGAGGGAGAGTATCTGCAGTCGGAGGAGTTGCTTCAGTCCTCAGGAAAGGAGAAAATGAACGGAGTGATGTTTCGCTGAGATGAAGGACCGCGAAAGTAAACTGAAGAACTCCACTGAAAGGTAATGCGGTTACTGGCATATTGTTTGGAAGTTAAAAAAAGTTTTCCCCCACGCGTATATCAGTTTTCACGTAGACAAATCTTATGTTCCAGTAGCAATGTTGTGATAGTAATTTTTCTTTGGTATCAGCAAGGATACCAGGACAAACACGTTGTTTCAGAAAATGCTTGAGTTTTATCGATAGGCCTATCTAATCTTCATGTCAGTCACACATGGTTCATACTTCATCCTGTGATGGGTGCTACGAAATAACTTGAGTATTTTTTGAAAATACTGAAGCTAGGAGTATACGTGTAGGTGGGTGTATCCATCACTGCATCCTTGCCTTTGTTACCAGAAGGGCTTCTGTTAGCTGTTTGTTTTGCGTCAGTGTGAGTGCCACATTAGTGATGTGGTTCCAGGGGTTTGTCAGGGAGAAAGAAAAACATTCAAGTTGTTTTAGTTGCCACTGGTATTACAAGGTTTCCCTGTGAACCTTCGCATGCTCAACTGGAGAGTTCTGAGTAACCATAGTAGACAGATGTAGTACAGGGGTGTAAGTAGATTGAAGTTCTTACTGGTTACTAATACCCCAACCTTCATGGCTTCATGTTGTTCTCCTCCCATCCCTAGCTGCTGTAAAGTCAGCAGATACTCGAATCTCTGTGGTCAAATCAGCCGACACTGGCATTTTAGTGCACCTATATACTAACATTCATGGTAAACTCTTTCAAACGGCCCAGGTCGGGAGCGAGCAAGGGACTAGTTAGCTGAGGGATCGACGTGAGACAACTTCCGGCTTTCAAAATGAGATATCAAGAAAGCATATATAAAAATGGCATATATGTAAGTCAGATTAATTGAACTATAATCACATTAAGTATAAAACAGGTTACCTGCATCACGCGAGTTAAAGGGAAAATACAACTAAATTGTGCATGAAATGTTTTTATTCTTTAATTTGAGGGTTGCTGGAAAGATGCTATTTTTCAAAGTAAATTTCCTATATTTCTGCAGAAAAATATCTGACTGAATATTTGAGGTGCTATAAAAATACTTTTCTCAATAATTCTAGACAATGACTGATGCATATGTGTTCAGGACATCTCTGACTACAAAAAAGCAATAATTTTTACGCTACCAATTAAGAGATTTTCCTTAATTAAATCAAAACAACAGTATTTTCTAAATAATTCCAGACAATGAATCAGATGTACAGTCAGGGCCATAAGTATTTGGACTATGACACAATTTGTCTAATTTTACGTATTTACACAACTCCAATGGATTTGAAACTAATCAGTCAATATGTGGTTGAAGTGTGTACTTTCAGCTTTAATTCAATGTCTAAAACAAAAAAAATCACAATAACCGTTTAGGAATTACAGCCACTTTTACACAGCCACCCACATTTCCAGAGGCTCAAAAGTAATTGGACAATTGTCTGACAAACAGTTTCATGGCCAGATGTGGCCTATTCTGTCACTATTTCATGACAAATGATGCCGACAATAGGATTCAAAATGTTATATTTGCAGTTGGTAGTTGGTCCTTGCAACTCTCAGCATGCGGACCAAAAAGATGTCAATGCAAGTGAAGGAGGCCATTATTAGGTTAAAAAAATTGGTGTTACTTGGTGAAGAAAAACCCCTTCATAACATCTACCGAAGTCAAAAAAAACTCTGGAGGAGGTAGGCGTGCCATTGTTAAAGTCTACAATCAAGAGACGCATGAATCTAAATACAGAGGGTTTACAAGAAGTTACAAGGTGCAAACTAGTGCTGGGCGGTATGACCAAAAATGCATATCACGGTATTTTGTAAGATTCTGGCGGTTTCACGGTATATCACGCTATTTTTTCTCGCGTTAAAGCATTTATTAATTAACGCCAAAAAGAACCGGCCAGCGAGCGGTGAACAGCTGTTTGTGTGGCGTGTCTGCCGTTCCGTCACTTCAGTGACCCCAGTACAGCTTCTTATCACCCTCTATGTAACAACGTACATTTATAACAAATACCACAGATATTACACGGTCTGACCAAAATACCTTTTGTTATTCAGTCTTTGTTCATCCTGCATCGCTCTTTTCTGTTCTTTAATGTAATATTACTGGAGCGACAGACCCTCTCCCAGCTGTTAGCAGACTGTTGTTAGCTAGCTGTACCCAGCATGCAGTT
>NW_022280173.1:421905-469537 GCF_004355925.1 Anarrhichthys ocellatus
ATTTACCAAATTTGGACATGAGCTAATTGGCTAGATGTGAAAAATAATAGTTACTTTTTTGAGTAGACAGTTGTGTTGTTCACAGTTAAACATGTAGTATTCAAGTTGTCTACAAATACAACTCCACGATGATGCTGTGGCAACATTGTTGAGCTGTTTCTCTATTAAATCTTTGCATACTTACCCTCACCGTGCTGGAATTCTGAATGAAGGAGCGCTGATGGCCCAACTCTCCAAAATTCAAGGCATAGTCTCACTGTGGCAAAGTTAAACACCCTAAAAGAAAAGAAACAACAAAGACGTTGCAAAATTTGTCCCAGCCACATGAAGAGTATGCCTAGGGACGGCACAAAATTATTTTTTCTAATGATGTTTTTTCATCTTACATTTTTTTCTTAACGTTTATACATCACTATAGAAATGAGGGGTGTGCTTATATGTTATGTTTTTAAAATACCTCGAAGACTTAAAGATATGTCAGAAAAATGTCTTAATTGGTACATTATAAATGTTTGATTGTGTAAGTGTAGTCAGAGATGTTCTGAATACATATACAGTTAGGGCCATAAGTATATGGACTGTGACACAATTTTTCAAATTTTGCCTCTTTACACAACCCCAATGGATTTGAAACTAATCAGTCAATATGTGGTTGAAGTGTAGAATTTCAGCTTTAATTCAATAGATACAACTATAAAATCACAATAACCGTTTAGGAATTACAGCCATTTCTGCACAGTCATCCCCATTTTCAGAGGCTCAAAAGTAATTGGACAAACTAAAATAATTATGAATATAATCATTATTTTTAATACTTGGAGGAAAATCTAGTACAGTGAATGATTGCCTAAAGTCTGGCACCATAAACATCACCAAAAATGGTGAGTTTCCTCCCTTGACATGCTTTGCCAGACCTTTTACTGCAGCCTCCTTCAGCTGCTACTTTTCTACCATTACTTTTAAGTGAAAAGCCTGCTCACTTGGGTTGAGATCAGGTGACTGACTTGGCCATTGAAGAATATTCCATTCCTTTGCCATAAGAAGCTCTTGGGTTGTTTTCACAGTATGTTCTAGGTCATAATCCATCTGCACTATGACGCGCCGTCCAATCAGTTTTGTAGTATCAAGCTGAATCTGAGTAGATTAGCTTTAAACACCTCAGAATTCATCCTGCTGCTTCTATCAGCTGTGACATCACCAATGAACACCAGTGACCCAGTTCTATTGGCAGCCATACATGCCCATCCAAAGCACTGCCTCCACCATGTTAGACAGATGATGTGGTTTGTTTCAGATCATGAGCCGTTCCTTTCCTTCTCCACACTTCTCCTCCCATCATTCTGGTACAAGTTCATCTTGGTTTCATTTGTCCAAAGAATATTTTTCCGAAACTGGTCAGTCTTTCTCAGATGTTTTCTGTTAAAGTCTAATCGGGCCTTCCTGTTCTTCAGTGTTACCAGTGGTTTGCATTAGGGCTGGGCGGTATACCGGTTTATACCGGTTTTAATTCCCATATGATATGAATTTTTCATATACCGTCATACCGGTGCACAGCCGAAATAACTTCTGTCGCTCTTCAACAGGAAGCAAAATATATTGTTTGCCGCTAAGGGCGCTACGGTCGGAGCTAGTTATCTTCAGTGTATTGAGAGGGAACCCTAGTCATGGTTATAACTTTATAAGAACAATTAACAACCCACAACTAACGCTCTTTAACAGAGTAAAACACCACGACACAACAGTTTGTGACACATAAACAATTTGTAACACTAATAATAAGTAATAAGCCCTACCTAGAAAATTTTCCACCAGCGGCCACTGGGTTGTACCGTTGCTCAAATTAACTCTTCAGGTTGGAGTTGTTATATTTCTCAATTTTGCTCTTATGGTTGGAGTACTAACAGTTGTAACATTTATCTCACGCTCGGATTTTGCTGGCTTGGGAGTAACTGTATGGTTACCACTATTGTCGATAGGATTCATTAATGGTATAACCGTTGGACTAGGTTTGGTTGTGTTAACTAACAGACGCAGTTGTAATGTTTGTTTCCTTATTTGTCAATTCAGCAGTTATGTAATGATTTTCTATCATCCCCGAGACCCTCCAGGGAACTGTCCTAATCACACGTCTACCTTTATTATTTACACTTATAAATTTGAGTGCATATGTTCTGTTAGAATGGATTATCTCATCTTTCAGTTCCATCACCCATCCAGATGTCTCTCTGTCAGTAGCAGTTAGTTGCCTCTTATTCCTTCTGCGCATCTCAACCCTGTTCTTGTGCGGTCCAGTGGTTATTGTGTTAGAGCGCCCTCTACTGACCATGACAAAGCACTTTATGAGATGTAAATGTAATGTCGGTTTAAAAAAATATGACATGGTGTTTAGGGTTTTGTAAAAATGACAGAACATGAATGAATAAAAAAACAAATCTGTTATTTGTGTGGAAACAGGTGAATAGTGCTGAGGTCAAAAGAGTTTATTGGTAGCTAATGTAATGATATGGGGTGTTTGGCTCATACATACAGTTGGTTTTTAATCGCCGGAGTGAAGCTGGTGCAAGGTCTTTGCACCATAAAACTGACGTCATCATGACTTTCAGGTCGTGCATGAAGGCTCCAAAAGCTGTTGCAGCGTTTGGTTATGCCAAATGTTCAGCGAAATGTTTTCAAGGTATTTCACCTTTGTTTCATTATATTACATTTAATACTTGTATATAAAGAAGTCAATGAACATTAGAGGTTTACAGTTAAATACAAATTCCTCTTTGGTATTGTGGAATTTTGTGTATGGCGTTATGCAGGTAACACTCGTTGACACTATTTTAGTTTTTATAGCACCGTTCTACCTGCTCCACCTCTGAGCAACAGCCACCCCCACACTACATTTTGTTTGTACGTCCTTTGGCATTTCAGAGAGTATGGCAATGAAATGCTGGTTGAGGATAAAAGCATTTGTGTGGGTCTTTGGCTGCTTGTGCAACAGTGCCACACGTAAGTATTATCTACTAGTAGAGCTGGGAAATAAGCATTTGTTCTCATTAACGTCGTATTATGTTCCTGCAAATGTACTAAATGACCAACTATTTATTACTGCATATTAGGAAAGAGGGGAATATAATTGTAGCGGCAATCTTCCCTCCGTCCGATAGTCCACATTATCACTACTGTTACAGTCTGGGTTTAGCAATTAGCTTGACTCGTAATGAATCTTCGTAGGCAGTAGCTTCATTTGAAAAGGTTTACTCAACAAAATAAAGTTACAAGATACATTCTTTGCTCAACTTGTCACAGCGTTAGCACAACGGTCAAAAAACTATGTTGCTCCGCAGACTGAATAACCTCAACTGAGGGCTGTTGGCTGTGACGTAGTCGGTAATGCAACTAAAGGAGCATTTCCACATGTTTGTTACACAAATCACTTAAGACATCTTATCAAGTCTCATATGGCTCTTACACCAGCCCCTAATTGCTTATGCTGGCTGCAAAACAATTACCAAATATTAATTACAAAAGGAGCCATAAACATTCAACATGCATCCATAGTCATGTTCACATCATATGCAAAAGGTAAATAAACTGTATCCAGAGTCTTTCATCCACTTTTTGGGGTCTACTTGTTTACACTGCTTGCTTCAGCAGGCAGAGTTTGTTTACAGGTCTGTCCAGTGTGTTGGTTTTCACACTAACTCGCCTGACTGTTCCACTGGAGTCTGGTAATGTCTTTACTACACGACCAATGATCCAGTAGTTGCCAGAAGCAGTTTCATCCATTATCAAAATTATATATTCTTGCACAAAGTTCCTCTGTAATGTCTGCCACCTCTGTCTGTCCATTTTCTATCTCTTCATCCCAGGCATGCTTCTTTTTACACAGGTCTCGCAAGATGATCTTCACTGGCAACATGAGTGGCGGCAAAAACCCAAGAGGGTCGTAAATAGAACTAACAGTGGACAGGATCCCATGTCTAGTAACAGGCTTGTCTTGCACATTTATCTGGAACCTGAAGTTGTCGGTCTCTGTGCACCACTGAACCTCAAGTGCACGTTCCATGGGAAGTGTGTTGTGACCTAAGTCCAGGTCTTTCACTCCAGGAACTCTTTCTTTGTCAGGGATAGACAACAAAACTGTCTTGCTGTTGCTCACCCACTTGGTCAGATGGAAACCTCCTCTTGAGCACAAGTCTTGGAGGTCTTGTACTAGGCTCACTGCCAGATCCTTTGTTGCCACTGGATGCTCTCTGAATCTTAACAGGACACCAATTAGTGTGTTGGTGAGGTCGGGTTCTTGGAGTAACTGCTCATTCAGTGACATTCCCTGATACGTAGCAGTGCAGTCAAAGACTACTCTTCTCTTCTTTTTCTTAGGGTGGTACACCCCGTGGTGAGGAATGTTCCACACTCCGCCGTCACTGCGACTGAGCTGCTCAGTGGGTATTTTCTCGGCGTAGCCTTTTTCAATTATGTTTTTCATGAAGGTCTTGTAATCTTCATGGAAGTCTGGGTTTCTTTTGAATTTTCTCTTGAGAGTATCAACCCGCTGCTGAGCAATGCAACGACTATTTGGCACTCTGATGTTTTCACTTCTCAGTGACAAACTCATGCAGTAATGTCCATCAACCACCTTTGCTGACCTTGTAACTAGGTGCATGAATTGGCGATCCTCTTGAGACATTTCTTCCTTCTCTTCACAGCTCTTTTCTGGGAAATCTGTATTGTACTGCTTCACTAGCAATTCTTCTATTTCCACCACTGAGATGCGATTAGCGGTGTAGCTCTGCAGTTTACCGCAGGCTGTCTTAAGGTCTTCTCCCTTTCTGAGGGGTCCATTGATCAACCATCCCAGAGCAGTTTTGACAGCATATGGCCCATCACCTTCACTATTTATGACCCGCCATGGTTCCATGGCTTTTGGGATGTTGGCACCTATGAGCAGACCAACCTCTGCTTCAATGCACGGGAGATGCACGTCTTTCAGGTAAGGCCATTGCGCAATATCTTCCTGTTGTGGGATGTTTTCTTTCTTTACTGGGATGTGGCTGTGTGTAAACACCTTTGGCAGTTCAATGTATGTGTTTTCTTCAATTCCACAAACTTCTAGGTCTGAAAGAACACAACTCATCAACTTGTGACTATTAGAATTGTCTTGACCCATAGTGTCGAGAAGAAACTGGGTACGCTTTCCTTTAAGGTTTAGTGTTTTCTGTAGCTCTTCAGTGCAAAAGGTTGCAGTGCTCCCAGGATCTATGAAGGCGTATGTTTCTACATACCTTTCACTCTTTCTGGATTTCAGCTTTACTGGTACCACAGCTAGAACACATTCTCCTTCTCCAGCCCCAGTACTTCCACATGAATCTTGACCCATTGACACATAGGCACTTGAGATAGCGTTGTTCTCAGTATTGCTCTCTTCAACTCTTTCTGGTGCAGCATTGTCATCTTTAATGACATGGAGTATGTCTGGGTGCCACTGAGAACAGGTCTGACACTTCATTCTCTTTTTGCAATATTTACTAAGGTGCCCCAGTGTAAGGCATCCAAAGCAAAGACCTTTAGACTTCAGGAAGTCTGTCCGTTCTCTGTTCGTCAGTTCTTTAATCTTATCGCAGACAGACAGAGCATGATTCTTCTGACAGAATAAACATGGCTTGTGGAAAGCTGTAACAACATCCTTTACTGGGCTGCTTTTCTGTGCTGTTGTCTCTGAGGTTGTGTCCTGTACACCTGTAGCAAAGGTGCTTTCACTTTGACCAGTTTTCCTGATGGTTCTCTCTTTTGTCGTTTTATCCTTTTCTTTTGTGGCTTGGTAACTCTCCACAACATCTCCGAAAAGAGGATCCAGAGCTACCTTTGCCTGCCGGTCGATAAAGTCAACTAGGTCAGAAAACCTTGCTCGTCCTCTTCCTCTCTCATGAATCTTAAATGCGGTTGTTCTCCACTTCTCTCTCATTTTGTAAGGAAGCTTTGAAATGACAACTCGCATGTTAGTAGGATTATCCATTTCTTCCATGAATTCTATATCTTCCATAGTGTTCCTACAGCCAATCAGGAAAAGAGCATAAGCGCTTAATGCTTTACCATCCTCTGGTTTGATCTGAGGCCATTTCAATGCCTTGTCCATGTATGCGTTGGCCATCTTCAGCTCATCTCCATAATGCTTTTGGAGTAACTTTCTGGCCTTTGAGTAGCCTCTTTCTGATGACATATGCTCACAACTGCGAACAAGCTCTTGTGGTTCCCCACTGGTATACTGCTCCAAGTAGTAAAGCTTGTCCTGATAACTGTCAGTTTTGCTATCCACAGCATGTTCAAAGGCCCTAATAAAATATTTGTAAGTGAGGGGGTCACCTTTAAACACTGGAATGTCTCTGCAAGGGAGGTAAGACATAGTCTGCTGCTTCACAAGCATTTCAGTGATCACATTTTGTCTCTGCATGACTTGATACAGCCCATTTTCATTGTTTCCAGACTGACAGTGACTGTTATCATGAGATTGGACGCGTTGCGTGTCTTGTGCGGTCTGCACCGCTATGCTTGGATCATGTGCTGCTTGTCTTCCTACAGCAGTATTTGAAGTTGGCTTAGCCTCATCTCTCTCTTCCCTTTTCTTACTTTGAGAACACTTCTTTGATACATAACTGCTGACGTTGTCTTTAGCATTGTCATATTCATCAAACACCTTGAGCTTTGCACTGGATTCCGCAATTGCAGTATCAATTTCTAGTTGTTCCATTTTAGCTTTTAGCTGCACTGTTTCTATTTCAAGCGCTTGCTTCCCTTTTAATGCAGCTGAACGTGCAATCAGTGCTGCATGCTCTGCTTCTTCCTTAATGCGCACTGAGAAGCCTGTGGTCGCAGATGAAGCTACTGAGCTACAGCTGGCAGATGAGCCAGATTTATTCTTACTCCGATGCCGTCTTGTTGCAACTTGAGATATGCTGTCTTCTGCATTAACATCACCGTGTTCAGGTTTGCTTCCTTGAGATTCACTTGTAAGATGAATTCTACTGGCATCTTTTTGATCTGTTACTTTCTTCCACATTGCAGAACACCAGTTTTCAGTATTTTCCACAAAATCTCTTATGGGTGCTGATCTTGGTTCAAACCAATTATGCTGATCTGCTTGTCTTTCATCTTCATCTAGTAAAGCTATAACTTCAGCATTGACATCCTCAAACTCTTTGAACACTTTGCTAAATTAATGAAGCATATCTTCTACTTCATTCACATTCGTGCCATCAATTTTAAGGTTTTCAATTGTTTTCATCATGACTGAAAGTTGAGATAATTTACCTCTTCTGGTTCCAATAAGCTGACTGATTCTGTCTTCCGTGGCTCTTTCAGTGGGCTTTGGCGCCCTCTTTTGGTCAGAATATTCCATAGTAACACACCATTCAGCTGTCTCAGTCAGTGCACAAAACCGTCTGCATTTGCTTCAAAACAGTCCGATTTCAAATGAGAATCTAATGTCCAACAATTACTTTCAGTGTGCACCGATTTTCCACGGATAGCTGTTGTCCAACTTCCACTACTATTCACCGCCTCCACTGGATATAAGCCACGGTAGTTCCAACGGCCGTTCCAAAGCTAGCAGCGATCTTGTTAGGCTAGGTACTAGCTAGCTAGTTAGCTCCAAGTGCAATGTACGTTAGCTTTCCGTCTGTTGATTTAGTGGCGAAATCTTCCTAAGAATCATCCACAGTAACTTACGTTATCCATTATGAAGACTTTGACTTTGTCCTCATCCGTGTAAAAGGGTTTATTCCACGTGATAATCCTTTCTTTCCATCATGAGCGAAGTTTTTTGACTCAAATGTAGCGGCAATCTTCCCTCCGTCCGATAGTCCACATTACCACTACTGTTACAGTCTGGGTTTGGCTATAAGCTTGACGCGTAATGAATCTTCATAGGCAGTAGCTTCATTTAAAAAGGTTTACTCAACAAAATAAAGTTACAAGATACATTCTTTGCTCAACTTGTCACAGCGTTAGCACAACGGTCAAAAAACTATGTTGCTCCGCAGACTGAATAACCTCAACTGAGGGCTGCTGGCTGTGACGTAGTCGGTAATGCAACTAAAGGAGCATTTCCACATGTTTGTTACACAAATCACTTAAGACATCTTATCAAGTCTCATATGGCTCTTACAATAATTATTAAATCATTTTTGAGGGCTTTTTAAAACATTTGAGGTAAATTGTTACTCAACACTAAGACATTTAAAATATTGTACTTGCTAATTATCTACATACCATGTAACTTATTGACCTGTAAAATTAAGTGTTCCCAAAAATTAAGTAAAACAGGGCTCTGGCATTTGATTGGTACTCTGTATTAGTAGATACTTTGAGTTGAGCTATTGGCATTGGGAAGGAAAAATGCTGGATCTATGCATCCCTAGCAAGATCCCGGAAAGACAGATTATTTCATTTTGCACATTGAAAACCGGGAATAAGGGCAGAGATAGCTTGCAGGTGAGGCAAAATTGAGTAGGTTGACAGAAAGGTTGCTTTGGTTTGAATTTAACTTGAATTGCCTTAGCAGTGACCACCAGTGTGGCCTTTCAGCAGCTAAGCCGAAACTGTTCAGTGAAGAAGTAGAAATTGTGGTAAGTAATGGACAGCACCCCGAGACTGAATATGATACAGGGAGTTTCCTGAAAGTGAAAGCAGAAAGTAATTGAACTTTTCCCAGCTAAAGATGTTTTTATTATCCGAGCAGCATCATTAATTGAATATGTAAAGACGAGATCTTCATCCTATCCATTGTGTGAAATTTTGGGAGCTTTCTTGTTGAACCTGTATCTGTTTCATCTACCTGTCAGTTCAAATACCTGAGGTTGGGTTCCCATCTATGTCATTTTGTAATTACACCACCCAGCTTGACTCATGTCTTTGTTTCTACTGGCTTCTGTCACTTTAGATGTCAATAACGCAGGCTCTGCACACATCTTGGTGTCAAGTTTCATCCTACATCCTGAAAACTTTACTACTTAAATGCTAATTTCGGAGTGGGAACAACAATCTTTGAAATTGGTCCAGTGTTGAGCAAGAGTGCTGCAGCCGGCTCAAAACAGGCTGCAACGTCAATGCACATCTACTAAAAGTGTGTGTTTTGGCCACTGACGGGCTCACATTGTTATTATAATTTAATATTTTTCTTTAACGTTCACTCCATCTGGTCTGTTTGTTATTGTGTCTAACCAAGCATTTTAAATGACAATATTTACAATATATGAGCTAAATCTCCCAAAAGTTTACTTAATAAAGTCTATTCATAAATATATTTTGACATTATGCCCATTATAGCCAGTACAATAAAACAAACTGTCAAAATACACTGGGGCACCATGCAGAGGTCAGCAGTTTGACTTTGGTTTGTGAACATAAAGAAGAAAAGGTGCAGAGGTGGAGTGTTTAAACAAAGAGCTGCAGAAGCCTTTCAAAATTTGGGCAAACCGTCAACATGTACTGAAGCTGAGCCAGGTGTACGGTCTTCTTTTACGGTCCTACAGACATACAGAGAGGAACTGTCCCAATTACATGAACAAGACAAGACGGTCATGATGGTGTGTCTGCCCTCAGGTCAAGACATAATAAAGATTTAAATCCACTCAACTCAGTTTTTAGGGTTATCAGTAATTTTCTGCTCCACAATAATTATTCAACAAATAATTTGAGAAATCCATATACCTTAAGACCATGTGTCCAAATGACAGTGTATACAGGAGCTGTAGGTCATGTGACTGTATATGCCATGTTTTTCTGTCTGAATCAGCTGTATATGTCATCATGTTAAGATTTGATGACTGCTTCAATCACATGTCTAGACACTGTTTGCTGCATCAGATTGAAACAGTCTTGAACTGGACTGTCTTCCTTCTGAAATGAAAACAAACAAAAGAGTATCTGCATAGTACAATAGCAAAGGGGAACGTCAATCTCTGCCTTACACATATATTTTTTTTAATCCCAGAGAATAAGAAGGAAACATTACCAAGTAGTCCATGTGGTTGTTGTTTAGGTCACAAGCAGGGAAAAGGGGAAGTTTCAGTCTAAAGTATATATGTCATTGACGGTTGGCAGAGTAAACGCTAGTAAAGCAGTTACACTGGTGCACAGGTATGAAGGAGTGGCTCAGTGCTGAATGGTTGCCAGATCCACCTGTCTCTACCTCCCAGCCCCACCTGTTGGAATGAGGGAAAGAGGGGGGTTGGAAATGGAAAGATAGGTGTGCTGCCTCAAACCTGCACAAGGTAGATGTTAATGAAAGACACTCGGTGAAGCAGATAAACTCTGGATTACCACCTTATTTTTCTCTACGGTTGATTTTAGGAGAATATACAGAATATACATACTTGAGGAAGACACAAAGGTAAGACACTTTTTTAAACTATTGAGCCCGTTTTCGCCAGTGATTCTAAAAGAAATAGCATCAGGATGAATACAAGTTTATGCTGTGGAAATGAAAACAGGGTAGGAGATGTAGTTTAGTTTGGACTGTAAGGTGTTCAAACTAAGTCAAAGAAAATGAAAAAGCCATCAATTAACTTGTTATGGTGTGAATAGAAGATTAAAACACTAAATGTATTTCAACTTAAGCTTTCATCAAAAACATGCAAATGTCAGAACTTCCATGTTTCTTGGAAACATTTTCATTTCCAGCACAAACAGGACAATATCAGTATGTTTACGTTATCCTGTGTATCTTGTTTTATCTGTTGTCATTGAAGTATTTATTCTTACATTCCCACTTTCTCTATTTAATTATTTTTAAATTGAATTTTTTTCCAGAGCAGTCGACAATATGTTCTCAGCAAGAGTGTCTGGTAAAATACTAAAAGAAACATCTGAAAAGTGTAAAAAGAGAAACAATAACAACCAAACAGTAAGCCTAAGATTAAATGAGTGATGACCAAAGAATGTGGTAGTGTGGAAAATCATGTGCATACTTGCAATTTAAGACTAACAGACACCTGACTTTGGTTTTGCATTTTAGATTCTGAATAAGTTGCATGCAGGTCACAGTGTTTTTCTAAACTTGTGGATTGACTTATTGAATGGATGGATATATACAGCATACAGCATGTAGGATTGATACTCACAATGATATGTCCATGTTAAAAGCACTCTGCATTTCAACTGTAAAAATATAATCTATAGTCTTAGTAATTGGATGTTTAAGTCTTACAGGGTTATCATGTGTAGATTGTTTCTGACACTTTATGATTGAGTATAGTGATGGCCTGCGGGAAAAAATTGTTCTTGTGTCTAGTTCAGTGCTCTTTTGCGCATATTAGAGGGGAGAAGTTGAAACAGGTTGTGTTAAGGGTGTGAAGGGTATGGACTAGATTTTTCTGCTATTGCCTGACTCTGAACATGTAGTCATGACTGGAGGGCAGCTTGGCACCACTGACTTTTTTTTCTGCTTTCCTGTTCTGTTTCATGATTCACGATTAAACAACAAGTTGCTGTAACTCTACTACCTTTAATCTGACCGAAATATGACATGCTTCATAACAGCACAGGCCTTATGCCATGTTCACAACAAACGTGGCGCGAATTTATTCGCGTAAGTTGATAACATACAAAGTATATGCACAGACACGATGATACTGGAGTGACGCAAATTTGCTATGGCGTGGCACGATTGACGTGAATGGCGCAAGTAATCAATGTTTTGTTCCTTTATAGTTTCTGTGTGTGGACTTCACAATAGTTGTGCAGAACAAAATAAGCATTAATAAGGACAGTAAAGTCCCCCGTTTTGTGTCCCATCACCCTCCCTAAAGCCACTAACCGTGACTTCAGTAGGGCTGATAACGCCGCTGGTCATGCAGCTCGCTGGTCACGCAGCTCACTGATCGCTCCAATAACAGCTGCTTCCTCCGTAATAAAGCAGACTTTAACAGCACAACAGCTGCTAGTAAAGACAACAAGGTCAGCAACACCTGTAATCAGTTCTCCATGTTAAATTAACCTGGTAGTCGATCGGTAATCAATGTTGTTGTTTGTGATCTTCCGGTAAAGGGCCACGTGATAGACATGTGACGAATCAGGGAAGGACACGTCGTGACTGCTAAGAACCAATCAAGTAGCGAACGCAGGTGTGGGCGTCATCGTTTCTAAACGTATCCATTTTCGACTGTCCACACGAAAACTCAGCCCCGAATTTTTCAAACTTATCCGTCCTCGGGAGCGTTTTCAAACTCCTCCGTTTTCAGTGCTCAAAAACGCCGACGTAGTGTGTACGCTCAGTGTAAACGTAGCAAAACGTGTGTTTTCAAAAGGGAACGGAGTAATGTGGACATGGCCTAAAATTGTAATTGTAGCTACACTCAAAACATTAGTTGGTGTCCATTTTTGTTAACCCTTTGGAGTTTTATATATACATATATATTTTCTCTCATATGTGATTGTAGTAAGTCATTGTGTGCAGTTAATGCCTTGATAAGTTGCTGTGATATTAAGTATAGTTACGTTGACCACTATGCTGTTTTTGTATTTCTTGGGTAAATAACAGTTTCTTTCAACAACTCCTGTTTCCTTGTTGCCTCACTACTTGGTCACTGACAGTTTGCAAGCCTAAAAGTTGGAGAACTATCCCAATATTCGAGCAGCTAAGCAAAACATCCCAATAGTCCAGCCGACTGAACAGATGCGGCGGCGTAGATGAAAGCTTGTAAAAATCTCAAAATGAAAGTTTCTTATTGTGTATTTAAGAATGCCAAAGTGTATCTATGTGTAATGGAAAGGTTTGTAACCTTGGAAGTTTTCTTGTTTTCTAATGTTTCATTTTGTGATAGTCCCTTTTTTGGGAATCTGAACTTCCTCTACCCGTCCCATTTTACTGTGTAAATACTATTTTTGTCTTTTGTCTCTTCAGCTTGAAGATAATTGACCAGTTGCTGACATCTCTTCAAAGCTAACATGTTTCCTTTTGTCTCACTTTTTTTTATTTATTTACAGATGTTTCGGAAAAAAGCATCTTCCTCCTTGAGAATGAGAAGAATGCTAAATGAGAAAGGTGCTAGATGTAATAATTTCTTTAATCTGTAGAAAAAGATGTAAAATTGTGTAGTTGTTAACATTCAGTGTTGTCAGAAGAAACCACATGGATCAATCAAGTCAATGCAGCCCCCCTTTAAAACTAAAATTAAACATAAAAACATAAAAATATAAAAGGCATACGAAGAAAAATGTAAGAAGAATTTAAATGTATGTTAATAGGCAAAATCACTTATTTCACTTGCTTCTCAAGATTGGAAAGAATATGTTATAACAGGCCCCTTTAAACGAGTAAATTATCCTCTTTGATTTGCACCTTCACAGCAAATAAATCTCAGGTGGTTTGAGCTTTGACAACATGGGATATGCAACTGAGAACACATTGCTTGTTTTGTCGCTGATGTGGTGTTTCATTTAATTTAAGCCAAATTGCAAATTGTTCTTTGGTCCCAGCTTCTCCAATGACAGGGTTTGCTACTTTTTTTCCATTTTATATAGGCCAAATTGTAAACTTTTGGTTTTGGACTCATGATTAGACAAAACAAAAACAATATCACATTTGATTTTACCTTGTGCTTATTGATTGATTTGTGTTTTTTTTTGTGGTAAGGGTCAGAGCTGTTGGATTTTGTTTGGTTCACATGCATCTTTTTCCCTGGTATTTTTTGTAATAAATTTTGCTGTCTTTTCTGTCCCTCTCTTGGATAATTTATCTTTCCATTCCTTCACATTCTTCACCCTTGTGAAACTCTAATTGTCATCCCTTTGTCACACTGCTTCCCTTTCATCTTTCTCTGTCTTTCCACTTTCTCCTCTTCTCAGGGAGTGTTGACCGTGGGCGGAGCTTGTCCTTCCATGAGGTGCGTGGACAGCGTCAGGCAGAGATGAGGGCCGCAGCCGAAGAGTCGTCCAACAACAGTGTTGGAGGTTGTGGCAGCACCGTCCTGCAGCGCCTCCTGCAGGAGCAGATGAACCGGAATTACGTGCTGCAACAGCAGAAACAACAACAAGGAGGAGCAGGGTCTGGGATCGGAGGAGGTTACTCAGGGCAGGGACAGATAGGCCCCTCTGATGATCACTCCATGACCCCGCACATTGCCCGTCAGGAGCCCCAGGGACAGGAGCTGCAGACAGACAACTGCTTAGAGAAACTGGGCTCAACCCAAGTAGGAGAGGGTGGGAGCAGTGGAGGGGGAGGAGGTTTAGTGACTGGAAGTGGAGGAGCAGTAGGTGGCAGCAGTGGAGGGGGTGGGAGTATCCAGGGGCAGTGCCCAAACCTCGAGGACCTCCCTACGTACGAAGAAGCCAAAGTGCAGTCACAATATTTCCGTGGGCATGGTCCTCCTCCACAGCCTCAGCAGCAGAACAATCAGCCCCAGCAGCCTCCTCTCCCCGCTTCAGTGGGCACCGCCTTCTACGTCACCGGGCTGACCAGTGCCAAGGTGCGCACTGAGGGTCGCCCCATGGTGCAGCGAGTGAGTGGAACAGGGAGGGTGCACCAGGATGATGGGCTGAAGGATCTGAAGCAAGGACATGTTCGGTCTCTCAGCGAAAGACTTATGCAGCTCTCCCTGGCCACCAGCGGCGTAAAGGCCCATGCTCCTGTCACCAGCGCCCTGCTCTCCCCCCAGCTGCCCCGGCCAGGGCCGCCAGGCGACTACTACAAGCCGCAGCACCGGGGTCCGCCTCCAGACTACCCCATCAAAGAAATAGGCTCTCCTACCATGCAGCAGGAGCCTGGAGGCCATTTTTACCAGGAGCAGAGAGGGAGGGAACACTCGAGGGAGGTGCCCCACGTCAGATACCAGCCCCCACCTGAGTATGGCTCGTTTAGGTAAGGATTATATACAGACACCCAGCCCTTCACCTACACACAAATATATGCACTTAAAGATGCTTGAGAATAAATATTTGTAATATACCAAATAATACTTTCACAGTAAATCAAATATCTGCATGTAATGTGAAAGGTGTTGCATAAAGTTTTAAACCCAGAGAACAATGACACAGCTCTGCTTGAGGAATTTGTGCTCTTACAGCTAAATAAAACATGATCCTAGCTGCTGAAAAACTGATTCACTGATTGAAATTACCATAACCTATCTGTCACCCATGGGTCTTGAAAACACACAACCAGGACACTGTGCTTTTACATCATAATCAGCTCAATCAAACTATTATACTGGAGTTGAGCCATGTTACAGCACGATATTGTTTGTGCATGCAACTAATTACAATTAGCCTTTCAGGGCTGTGGATTACTTTCAGGCTTTTTTTTCATCTTGCCTGACATAAGCCTGAGTGCCCATCAGTTGATCTGTGCTAATCTTTGCAATGTTAATTCCCAAGTCAGTCTGATATCACTTTCCATCTGTATATAAATGGTAATTGGCAGCATTGATATCAGGTTTTTATTCAGATTGTTTCTAAATGTGCCCTGAATTCACCCATTTATACACACAAACACACCATCGGGAGCAACTTCGGGGATCAAACCACAAACTATGAGATAGGAGGCGACATTCTATTTTTTGACTTTTCATGAGTTTTCTCGACATACTATACTATTACATTTTGTGACATGTTATACTTGGTCTTTTAAATTACTTTCTTTTACATAAAATACAATGAATTGTTTTGGACATACTATACTATGATTTTTATGATGTTTTTTTCACATTCTACTTTTTTTACTTGTCATGTTTTTTCGACATACTATGACTCTTTTTATACGATTATACACTTTTTTCAACGTGCATTTTCGTGACCAGACACTGCATGCACGAGTTAGACGGTATTTCCTGCTTTGACACACAGCGTCACGAAGTCATTTTGCCAGGTCTCAAGCCTCAAATGTTTTGAGTGGAACTGTGATAATATACTGTATATAATATAATATAATATATTTATAAAGGTAGCCTGCTTGTGCAGGTGGTTGTGACAATCGGTTCTGAGTGACTCAAAACGTATAGTTCCATGTGGAAAAAGAAAAATGTTTTTGTAGAGAAATAAGTTTATGCTAAGAAGTGAGCCCATGTAGTATTATCTATCATATAACTTAGGTTGGGTGCAGTTTGATTTTATTTCACAAACTTCACGTTGCATTAAACCACTTTACATTACAGCCTGGCTCCAAAACAAACGAAAACAATTCACTTTACTGTTCATGAAAACTCCATGTGCAAGCGTGATTTGTTAAAAGTTGCAATGGAGAGAGAGAAAGACATTTTAACATACAGTCCTGGAAGAAGTACTCTGATCTCTACTTAGTGAAACATAATAATGAAACACAGTAGAATACTCTGTTACAAGTAAAAGTCGTTTACAAATGTTACTAATAAAAAAGTATAAAAGTATTATCATGGCAATATACTTAATGAAACAATAGTAAATGACTCATTATCCAAAATACTATATATTATGTTATTGTGATATATGTATTGATGCAGTAATGTGTTAGTCACTCTAATGTTTCAGCTGATAAATATGTGATTAATCTTAATTTCTTCATGTACTGCTGGGTAGTTTACTCTATAATAATACATCATCATCTGTCAGATAAACTTCATCTGTGACCTAGGATAGTAATAAGGTAATAACATGTTTGTATACATAAATGATTGAAAACACATTTGAAGTTACAGAAAATGGGACAGGCAGTGAATACAGTGGGTGAGAGAGAACAGTTGCGTGAATATGTTTTACACTTTAATTAAACACTTTCAGGATTCATTATCAGCTGTTTTGGGATCATTTTAGCCTTTTCTGTATTTTCAAATTGTAGTGTGGATGATATATTGCAACATTTAACCTGATTCACATCTAGTAATGCTGTCAGATCATTTATACTAATGCCCACTGACATGGTTTGATAACTATTCAAGAACAAAACAACATACAGTACATACACACAGACTCCTTTCCATCATAATTTGATTTTGGAATTTTAGCTTTCTACTAGTGCTGGGCAACAATTATTATTTTTTATCGCGATTAATCGCATGATAGTTTTGCGATTAATCGCATTGTTATACGCAAAACTCAATAATGAATTCAAAGGCAGTGTATTGCGCACTTTTATTTTAAAAGTACTGCTATATGAACAAAAGTGCAATAACATTTGATTTGCAAACACTAAACAAATAAGGTTATTTTTAACAGCAGTATTCCCTTTACACAGTAGCAGTTAAAATACAGTTATAATGATTCTGATAATAGATATTCAGCCGGTGTTCACAACTTTATCTTCATGTGTGTAATAGATGCAATTTGAAATATACACCTTGAAAACAGCAAACCTATCTACGTTTTTTTTTTTTGTTAAATTCTCAGTAGCGATAACTAAATGTGATGCTTATTATACAAATTCCAAACAAAACAACTTTAAAAACTCTAAAAAAATAATTTAAATGAATCATTGCTTTTTTGCTTTTTTTGGTATTTTGGTCAGACACATATGCAATGCTGATTACCGTAATATGTGTGGTATTTGTTATAAATGTACGTTGGTACATAGAGGGTGATAAGAAGCGGTACATGGAGGGACTTAGGACCCAGGGGAATGTAGGTGAAGGAAACAGGAAGAGACGCCACACAAACAGCTGTTCACCGCTCGCTGCTGGCCGGTTCTTGTGTTAAAAATGTCCGCTTAATAATAAAAAAAAAACTGCGTTAACGCGCGATAAAATAATTGTCGGCGTTAATTAATTAATTAATTAATGAGGTAATGCGATAATAACGAGTTAACTTGCCCAGCACTACTTTCTACTATCTTCTCTTTTGTGAAAGATGCTGTATAGATCATGCTTATTATTAATATGCTTAACTTATGGCCAATGACGCACCAAACTCTTATTGTTTCTATCAGTGAACAAAGAAAAAGCACCCACAGTCCACTTTTGCTAGCGGTTTTCTCTTTGAGTCAAATTTGAATGAAATTAGCCTATAACAGCTATAGTCAGCCTATAACACTTACATCAACACAAGACAGCAGCTAAGGTCGAAAACAGTGTAAACACACAGCTGATCTCTCCTCAGGTCCAGTAAGGAGAGTTCGGCTTACATCCAGAGGCCCCTTCATCACCACAGTCCCACCTCCTCTGTGGGCTCCTTGTCCCGCACCCAGTCCTCCACCCTAAGCAGCATGCTCAGTGCCACCCACTCCTCCCATTTCTCCTTCCCTCACCAGCACCCCCAGAGCCAGGGAGAGCCCTTCCCTAGTATGGGACTCCATAGTCCGCAGATTCCCAGCTCCCACCAAGCAGGCGAGCTCTTCAGCCTGGGGCCCATTCACCCGACACATCCAAGAAGTCTCGGTTTACCTCATGACCCCTACGAATCCACCCCGAGGGTGCACCATCAGTATCAACAACATCAGCAGCAGCAGTTCCAAGGACCTTCACCTCCCCAGCCCCAGACACCAGTCCAGGCCGAACATTTCCCTCACCCGTACTCCTACTACCACCTGCAAGGGGAGCCTTTCAGCATGATGGTGCGCGCCCACCAGATGGTAGATGTGCTTAAGGAGGAGAACAGGATGCTCAGGCAGGAGATGGAGGCCTGCCGCGAGAAAGTCACCAAGTTGCACAAGGTAAGCTTTAAATGATCATAGACATATTCTCCCTAATTTAAAAGTGATACTGGACACATTTTTGATCTTGCGAAGTAGAGTGGAACTGCATAAGAGACATTGGATCTGTGTCCTTCAAAGATCACATATTTGAGCGATACAACTCTCATGCAAATTCACTTGTTATCGTGTTTGGAGTGCTGTTCATCATCCAAATTTCATGATATAATTTTCAGTGCAAAGCTGGTCTAACATTTGAAGTTCAGTTGACCTGAGTTAACTCATTTAAAATAATTCACTCAACCCTTTTTTTTGGACAAACACAGAATTCTGTTTGACTTTAGATTCTTAGATTGTTCAGACCAAAACACCCAGACATGGCAGGGTGAATAGTGAAGACCTCACTATTGGTGAAGATCAGGCTGTAAACGGTGTTTAGGTGAGGCCAGATTTGACCCATGTCATTAGTTGGATGTGAATATGGATATGCAGTGTAAAAATAAATTATGCAACATTTGGATAACAATTTTATACATCTCCCTGTCTCCACTCTTTTTCTTTCATTTCTCCTGTGTCTGTGGGCAGTTGGAGACAGAGATCCAGCTGGTGTCAGAGGCATATGAAAACCTTGCCAAGTCTTCCTCCAAGAGGGAGGCCCTGGAGAAAACCATGAGGAATAAACTGGAGCTGGAGGTGCGCCGGCTGCACGACTTCAACAGAGACCTCAGAGGTGAGAGAGCAAGGCGGTACAATAACCATGCAATAACTGTCGAAATCAGTCTTTATGCAAATTCAACATATTACTACACAGGTGGAACAGGCATACATTATTCTTTGTTTTAAGCAGGAATTGAAAAACAAAATAAAAAACAAGATGTATTGGGGAAAAGTGTTGACAGGTTAAGTGTCCCCATACATGAAAAACATTTATACTTTAGTCACCACTGAGAAGCTTATTAGAAGGTTTGTTGGCCAATTGTAATGAAAAATAGGGATTTAAAAATACCATTGTTCTTTGTGTACATGCACAAGTGATGTTTTGATTTTATTGGAAAAAAAAGATACCATTTATTAAGTTGAAGAATTATTTAGGTTTATTCAGGCTATTTTTTTTAAAACTGACACTTTTAATTCTTTATCATATCACAAACATCATATCATAAACATCCTATCATGAACATTCATAACAATTAAAAGAGGCAAGGTACATTTTTTTTTTACTCGTTTATCTTTTATGTATGAGATATTGTCTCATACGAAGTTATTATGTCATACGTACAAGATTATCTCCTATGTATGGACGAGATCAACTTTTTTTTTAAGCCTGAAGTAAATTAATGAAGGTCATGACTTTATTTGTCAAAAAGCAAATTTGCTTTGATAAAACACACACTCCCTGCAATTAGATTAATCGCCTGCACTCAGGTGATGAATCTAATGTTTCACACCCTCTTCCTCCTATTATAACCAGAGAACAATGATTGGTAGATTAGGTCCAACAGCTTTCTATTTTTAATAATTAGCCATCCGTTTGTCTGAGAAGTGATGGAAGATTCACTGTGAACATGTGAGGTAAAACTCTCATTATTTTATTCCACTACATTGGACATTTTTCAGTGTAAAACCAGTTACTTTCAGTGTGGTGCTGGAAGATAGAAGATGTGAAACAGTAGTAGTAAGGTAATTATTGCTGGTGAAATACACTGATAATAGTACAAAGGTAATCACAGTAATGGTATATTGATTACTGAAGGAGCTGTCCCCACACACACACGTAAACAGATAAGGGACAGCAGTAGCTCAATCCGTGGGGACTTGGCTTCGCTCCGAAGTGTCCACCTCCATGATGAATTGCTGGTGGGGGTTTAGGATAGCGAGAATGAGAGGTGAAACTCTCCCTCAGTCTGAGAAAAGCCTAATCAGTTTGGGGAGTCCACTGGAACCTAACATTGGGAGATTTGAGAGCATGCACGGGAGAGGCTAGCACTAAAGTTGTTTATGAACCGTCTAGAAAAGTTAACGAACGCCTAGGAACCGCTGAACCAACTTTCAGCTAGTAGGCGTAGGCCACTCTGCAACAGCACTGACCTTGGAAGGGTCCATCTGTATACAGTACGGGGAAATGATGAATCCGAGGAAGGCAACTGTAGGAGAGTAGGAATCACACTTCTCAGCCTTAATGAAAAATTGTTGATCCAGAAGACGTTGCAGGACCAGCTGGACATGTTGGACGTGGGTCTCTTGATCAGGGTAGAAGATGAGGAAGTCGTCCAGATAGACGAGCACAGACTTGTTTAGTAGTTCATGGAGGACATCGTTTACCAGGGCCTGAAAGACAGCTGGAGACGAGAAGGCAGGACTAGGTACTTGTAGAGTCCGCTGGGAGTGTTGAAGGTGCACTCTAAACAATTTCACCTTAAAATAATGGTAAAATATTGACAGCAGAGACACCAGTAATTTACTGTTATTTTACGGTGCAGCTACTGGAATTTATGTTAACTGTGTCTTATGATATATTGGATTACATTATGTGATAGTATAATAATAATAATAATAATAATAATAAAAGTATTTAGGGTAATTTTAAAGTATATACTAGCATGTTACCCCATATTTACAAAGGGTAATAAAATCTGCTACTATTGCATTTAATTCCCCACAACAAAAACAGTAGGAAACATAATAATTCATGTACAATACAATATTGCTGTAGATTATTACATGTCCTCAATCATTCATACAGCTGACTTTGGAAGACAGATAATATTCGGAACATTTGTATTCCAAAACTGAAGAGGTACTGCATGTTTAGAAGAAAAATAAATAATTACACACACATTTTACACATGTAAATGTGAACTGCATGAACTACATGACTGTTAAGAGATCAAACAGTGAGAGGATTTGAATGCCTCACTTCTTCATCTTCTTAGAGACACACTTTGGCAACTCCAGGTCTCCACTCCCTTTTCAAAATCGTCCCGTTCCTTCTGGTTTGCAGTTCTACAATCAGCTCTATAATAACAGAAATAAAAACATCTTCACACTTGGTGATAAACTTTACTAATGTTAACTTTACTGGCTATGCTGTAAGCTAACTAACCTTTCTATAATTGGTAATAGTAATAGGTAAATTTATCTTCCTTTATCTGTTCATTGTTCACACTCACTTGTGTACAGAGTATTCTGTCGTTTCTCAGACAAACATAAGCATGTGGCTAATTAATACACAGAATTATGGCACAGTCGGATATTTAATCCAACATTCATTCTTCCCTGGTTGTATTCCGAATTAACTGGGAAAGAGGGTATGAAGAGGTAAGGCCGACTGCAGGTGCTGATTCTTTGTTATTGCAGCAATTATTATTTTGGCCCGAGCAGAGGACCTATTGTTCTTCTAATGATTATTATTATTATTATTATTATTAGGACTCGAGCACCGATGTAGTCGGAGCGGAGGACCTACTGCTCTTCTTCTGCGAAGGCCCTATTGAAATAGTTAAATTATTTTGGCCCGAGCACCGACCATGGTCGGCGGGGACCTATTGAAACTTGAGGAATTATTCGGAACCCAGCACCGACAACGTCAGAGCGGAGGACCTATTCTTTTAATGATGATTGAAAATTGGATTTTTGAAAGGCCACGCCTCTCACCTCGTCTGATTGACTTGAAATTGTACACCCACGTCCAGCTCAGTCTGCTCTACAAAAACACCATTTGGACCATATAATTCGAATTGAATTTTCTGCCATATTGAATTTTTTTTTGAACTAACTAATCAAAAGCTTGTTGATATCTTATGTAGTTTTTAGGATATTCACCAATGAACTTCAAAAGAGCATAAAAAGTGTGTGGCTCAGCACAAAACCAGACAAAAGTCAACAACCCTTGGGCCAATCATCACAAATGTTTCAATATGTATCAACAAGAGTACATGAAACATACCCCGAAAGTTTTAATAAACATTGACCACTAGGTGGCGCAAAACCAAAAGGCACTTGCCACCCTCACGCGATAAGTCCAATTGAGTTGAAATTAACACAAATGTCCAGCTGAATGTGTTCTACAAAATTGCAACCCTGAATTCATCGGTCCACCCACTAGATTTTCCACCATTTGCTACCAAATTTTCAGAAGATGATTATTGGAATAGCATTGTATAAGGTTATCAAATGCTTTTTGATATTTTATTGTCACAATCAGGCTTTGCCATGTCTGTTTTTCTGTAGCTCCTCACTCCCTTCACCTGTCCCTAATCAGTTCATTCAGTGCACCTGCCAGTCACACTCACCTCATCAGCTCATGACTCTCACTTGCTCACTCTGCCTCCACTATTTAAACATTGTTTTTGTGTTCATTCCTACACACCCGTTTTTACTCATCCTGTTCCCGGGTTCCCAGTCTGTCTGCCCTGCCTTGTCCTGCCGGATTTTCCCCCTCGTCTTTTGTCTTGTCCTTGGATTACCTGTTTTTGTTCATGAGCTATTAAAGACCTTTTTCCCCTACTCTGACTGTCTGCGCTTGAGTCCTCATCATGCCCCGTGACACTTATGCAGTCTTCCAGATATTGACCAATGAGCATAAAAAGGGCGTGGCTCATTACAAAAGTTGACCAAAGTCAGAAACCCTCGGGCCAATCGCCACAAAACATGTAGAATATGTCCACAAGAGGGACTGAAGCATACTCTGAAAGTTTTATTAAAATCAACCATAAGGGGGCCCTACAAATCCATAAAATGGAACTTGTTGCTAGTTATTTTGAATTTGCTGTTAAAACAACAGAAAAGCCAAGACATATGACCGGCGGGACTTTGAGTGTGCAATTACTGACAGGCTGCATACATTGTCACGATGAAACAAGAGTGTGATTGATCTCAGTCTTACCATCAGTGTATGAATGGGTGTATGATGACATGTAGTGTCAAAGTGCTTTTAGTGTTCGGAAGACTCGTAAAGAACTATACTAATAAACATCGAACAAAAGGTTCGGAAATTAGTGTTTGGTAGATTATTTCTCTGTTGTAACAATGCTTCTTGGCAATGAATTTTATACCGTTGGAAAGCCTGTTTAGTTACCTTTCAAACGGTGCCCCATTTGTAAGGAACATGCATTTCTGGGATGAGCAGCACAGCTGAGTATGTGGGTTGTGCCCATGAAAAATTTGCCAAATCTTCTCTGCCAGTGTCGGCAACACCTGCACTGGAACCTGAACATGTGGAGGAACGTTATGTTCAGCGATGATTCCAGATTCTGCAGGAAGTTGGATCGTAGGGTCAAAGTGTGGAGAAGACGGGGAGAACGCTATGCTGATTGCTGCACCCATAGAGGAACACCTTTTGGTGGAGGCAGTGTGATGCTGTGGGGCGGCATCTCCCTCACTGGAAAAACGAGGCTTGTCTTCATTGGAGGCAATCTCAATGCAGAGAGATATCGAGATGAGATTCTGCAACCAGTGGAAATCCCATTTCTCCACAGTCTGGGACTAAACTCCATCCTCTAAGTCTCTAAGATGACAACGCTCGCCCCCACAGAGCCAGGTTTATCAGAGACTACCTCCAGAATTTGGGAGTAGAGAGGATGGAATGGCCTGCCAACAGTCCTGACCTCAACCCAAGTGAACACTTGTGGGACCAGCTGTTCGTGCCAGAGTGACCAACACAACCACGTTGGCTGACTTACGACAAATCGTGCTTGAGGAGTGGAATGCCATCCCACAGCAGTGTGTGACCAGGCTGGTGACCAGCATGAGGAGGAGGTGCCAGGCTGTTGTTGTGGCTGTGTATGGTTCTTCCACACGCTACTGAGGCTCCTGTTTGTTCAATGAATAAATTGTAAAATTGCCAATATGTCTCGTTTCTTCCTTGTTACTGATAGACTTCAATCATCCAATCCACCAAACAACACCAAACGAGAGTCGATGGCAGAATACGCTGTTTGGCATTGGCAGAGAAGATTTGGCAAATTTTTCATGGGCGCAACCCACATACTCAGCTGTGCTGCTCATCCCACAAATGCATGTTCCTTACAAATGGGACACCGTTTGAAAGGTAAATAAACAGGCTTTCCAACGGTATAACATTTATTGCCAAGAAGCATTGTTACAACAGAAAAATAATCTACAAAACACAAATTTCCGAACTTTTTGTTCGATGTTTACAAGTCCATTTCCCCTTTACCATTTAACATAACAGACTATCAAAGTAAATGCAGGTCTCAAAATCTCTAAGTGTTGAGTAGAAATGGCATAACGTACAGCTCCAGGTGGGAAAACATTTTTTTGTGGAGAAATAAGTTTAGGCTAAGAAGGGAACTTATGTAGTATAATCTAAAATATGAGTTAGGTTGGGTGCAGTTTGATTTTATTTAACAAATGTCACGTTGCAATAAATTACTTTACATTGTGACGTGGTTCCAAAACGAACTAAAACAATTCACTTTATTTATGAAAACTTCATGTGCAAGGGCGATTTGAAAACTATTGCTATCCAATTTTTGTGCACATATTTAGATCAGAGAAGTCTTTTTTCCTGGTGGGGTGTCCACAAACCCTTAAGTATCCTTAAAAAGGTTCAGTGTTTGGACCGCTGCATTTATAGAATCATGGTTTAACGCCATGGTTGCCAGTAGGTGGTGCTATGACCATGAGTAAACAATGGCATTCACAAATCCTCAAGGCATGACTCTTACCAAGCATGTCAAGTTTGGGGTAGATTTGATCAAGTACAGTCGAGACACAACAGCATGTTCTTTAATGGTAAAAAACGTTACATACATTTTCATCACAAAGGTCTATAGATTGTACTGACAATTTGAAGTCAATCAAAGTCAATTGAAGTGAATTAAAAATGGCCGACTTCCGGTTGGGTTTAGAATATGGCTCCAAGAGACTTTTAAAAAAAATCTACATGTAATACAAATTGTGTACATCTAGGTCAAACATACTGTAAGGCTTCGTCGAAATTTAGAATATTGTCGAACAAATTTAATGTGGATCTGATTCACCTACTATGGCAAGCCAAAGTATAGTGACTGTAACTTCCTGTTACCAGTAGGTGCCGCTATGACTATATTTCAAAATAGGCCTGTAGATGTTTTCATTGCAAAGCTCTTAAGATTATACTGACCAGATTTGAAGTCGATTGGGTTAACTCTCCAGGAGGAGTTCGTTAAAGTATGGCGCCTTGAAACAGTCAAAAAATGACATAAAATTCAAAATGACCGACTTCCTGTCGTGTTTACGGTATACCTCCATGAGGCTTTATTGTACGCCTCACCCTGTTACATATACCTACCACATTTTATACAGCTAGGTGAAATGCAATGTCGGGGCTATTTAAAAGGGGGCACTATCACTCATACTGGAGTTCGACACATATCAGATAGTTATTTTGCCAAGACTGACTCGTGTGCTATATTTCAAGAGTTGACCAGTAGCCCAAGCTTTTTTTGCGCTCAAAGACATACAAGAATAATAATAATCCTTAGAAGAACAATAGGTCCTCCGCTCCGACTTCGTTGGTGCCCGGGCCCTAATGAGAAATAGTTTCTCCAATCAAAATAAAACTGGTGAGATATGTTACATAATAATGTTAAATCACGTATGTAATCTATTTTGAAATCGCTCAATAGGTGGCGCCAATAGTTCCAAACCTGTGCATGTGAAAAACATGTCCCCATTATGCCAAGACTTCTTGTCTGGTGAGACCTTGAGTGTACAAGTACTGACAGGCTGCATACATGCAATGATAAAAGAAGTGTGTGATTGGTCTCAGTCGTTCTTTAGAGAGAATTAAACCAACTGAGGTGACTTTCATCAGCTTAATGAAGCCCAAATCCAGCTTGATGCTTCCTTCTTTTGAGCGAAAAAAGGTTAGAACTCGGAACGGCCACTTGTGACTATATTTTCTGCTAATTTTTCTGTGTGTTTGTCCGAAATCTGAGCATGTCTGTTGTTGTTTTAAAAGAGCGTATGGAGACGGCCAATAAGCAGCTCACTGCTAAAGAGTGTGACTGCTCAGAGGACAACTGCAAAAACATCTCCCAGCTGCTTGTACAGAGTGAGTGCCACATACACACACACAGCCATCACACTCAACATGCCTCCCCAGGTGTTTTTCAGGCATGTCAGTGACAACGTATGTATCTGACTGGATGTGTCTGAAGAAACACAAAACATCTGATAGTTCTGATATCAGTTTCTGTTGCATTTTAGCCATGCATGGATTAAAATGTACCATAAGTGACTTATAGTGTGCATAACAACACCTTAAAAAATATGGAGGAAAGACATTGTGTTTGTACATGTGTTCAAGACAAAGAGACAATCCGTGAGAGGGAGAAGCTGGAGATGGAGTTGAATGTGCTGCGTTCCACCACAGAGGACCAGAGAAGACACATCGAGATCAGAGACCAGGCACTCAACAATGCCCAGGCCAAAGTGGTTAAGCTTGAGGAGGAGGTAACAGCATCACTCTTACTGGATATAATCCTGGTCTTTGGATTTGGGTTTGACTTCTTGTTCCCATTTTCAACAGAACCAGAAAATCCTGATTTAGATAAAGAAGCCTAAGTGAAGCTGAACAATTCCAGCCATGTTGTCTTGTTATTAAACAAGAGACACAGAATCTTAACAGCTAACAGTAGTCTAAACTTCTCAGGCCAATTATGTCGTGTTGATTTTATCTGAAATATGTATGACAACTTTTTACGTTTCCTGTAAGGCACATAGAGCCACATCTGTGAATCTGTGAGAGGTGGACTATCACGGGGACAGTAAAAGTTTATGTGAATCATGATGTAGCTATGGAGGCTCCACACATAGTTTTCACATGCATGCTACACGTTAGCTGACATAAGCTTCCTCGAGAAAATAAATGCATGTCAGGGCTACTCAAGATATCAAGAACTGTGATAAGTCAACTTGGGCTGCTTTTTTTCTGTCACAAGTTTCTGATACTGATGTTTGTGCTATAGGTTAAGTAAGACAGGACTTCTGTTAACACCTCAAATCGACGATATATCTAGCTTAACATGAATTAAAGCTGCCAGCAGCGATTATCTGGCCCTAACACCTTTGCACATGTCGGGGGTACTTGCGAGACGCTGGTTGACGCGGCCTGAATGTCTGTGACCACCAGACACAGCGTGTACGAGTTAGACGTTTTTTTCTTGTGTGGAGTGTGTGACGAGGAAAATTATGTATTGCAAATATTCCACCACCTTCTGTATCCACTATTTGGCCCGAGAGAAAGTGTAAAAAAGCAGCCCATGTAAATGTCATGTAAAGTGGATTCAGTTTGTGGAATAACGTTGACTTCCTGTTGCCAGTAGATGGTGCTATGACTGTGTGAAAAATGGCTTGTAGACATCCTCAGGCCATGACTGTTATTAAGCATAGCAAGTTTTGTACAGATTTTCACAATCAGAATCAGAACCATTTATTGCCATGGTATGATGAACATACAAGGAATTTGACATGACGGGAGGTGCATAACATTTAACAACAATCAACAGTGCAAAGTAGAAACACATTAAAATGTACAGAAAAATATAAAAATAAGTAAAATATAAAATAAAGTGGAATATAAAATAAAGTGCACAAACGAACAGATAACAGGACTATAAACAAGTGAGATGTAAGTGTAGTGTAAAAGTGTCAAGTGTATTAAAAGGTACAGTGGGGAAAAAAAGTATTTAGTCAGCCACCAATTGTGCAAGTTCTCCCACTTAAAAAGATGAGAGATGCCTGTAATTTTCATCATAGGTACACTTCAACTGTGAGAGACAGAATGGGGGGAAAGAATCCAGGAAATCACATTGTAGGATTTTTAATGAATTAATTGGTAAATTCCTCGGTAAAATAAGTATTTGGTCACCTACAAAGAAGTAAGATTTCTGGCTCTCACAGACCTGTAACTTCTTCTTTAAGAGGCTCCTCTGTCCTCCACTCGTTACCTGTATTAATGGCAACTGTTTGAACTTGTTATCAGTATAAAAGACACCTGTCCACAACCTCAAACAGTCACACTCCAAACTCCACTATGGCCAAGACCAAAGAGCTGTCAAAGGACACCAGAAACAAAATTGTAGACCTGCACCAGGCTGGGAAGACTGAATCTGCAATAGGTAAGCAGGTTGGTGTGAAGAAATCAACTGTGGGAGCAATTATTAGAAAATGGAAGACATACAAGACCACTGATAGTCTCCCTCGATCTGGGGCTCCACGCAAGATCTCTCCCCGTGGGGTCAAAATGATCACAAGAACGGTGAACAAAAATCCCAGAACCACACGGGGGGACCTTGTGAATGACCTGCAGAGAGCTGGGACCAAAGTAACAAAGGCTACCATCAGTAACACACTACGCCGCCAGGGACTCAAATCCTGCAGTGCCAGACGTGTCCCCCTGCTTAAGCCAGTACATGTCCAGGCCCGTCTGAAGTTTGCTAGAGAGCATTTGGATGATCCAGAATAGGATTGGGAGAATGTCATATGGTCAGATGAAACCAAAATAGAACTTTTTGGTAAAAACCCAACTCGTCGTGTTTGGAGGAGAAAGAATGCCGAGTTGCATCCAAAGAACACCATACCTACTGTGAAGCATGGGGGTGGAAACATCATGCTTTGGGGCTGTTTTTCTGCAAGGGGACCAGGACGACTGATCCGTGTAAAGGAAAGAATGAATGGGGCCATGTATCGTGAGATTTTGAGTGGAAACCTCCTTCCATCAGCAAGGGCATTGAAGATGAAACGTGGCTGGGTCTTTCAGCATGACAATGATCCTAAACACACCACCCGGGCAACGAAGGAGTGGCTTCGTAATAAGCATTTCAAGGTCCTGGAGTGGCCTAGACAGTCTCCAGATCTGTGGAGGGAGTTGAAAGTCCGTGTTGCCCAGCGACAGCCCCAAAACATCACTGCTCTAGAGGAGATCTGCATGGAGGAATGGGCCAAAATACCAGCAACAGTGTGTGAAAAGCTTGTGAAGACTTACAGAAAACGTTTGACCTCTGTCATTGCCAACAAAGGGCATATAACAAAGTATTGAGATGAACTTTTGTTATTGACCAAATACTTATTTTCCACCATAATTTGAAAATAAATTCTTTAAAAAAAATCAGACAATGGGATTTTCTGGATTTTTTTTTTTTTTTCTCATTTTGTCTCTCATAGTTGAGGTATACCTATGATGAAAATTACAGGCCTCTCTCATCTTTTTAAGTGGGAGAACTTGCACAATTGGTGGCTGACTAAATACTTTTTTTCCCCACTGTATGTGCAGGGGAGTGACCGGTACGAAATTGTCCTGGGGATGACAGAGTCAGTGGGGGACCCGGGCTCTGTTAATGAGCCCGACTGTCGACGGGAAGAAACTGTTCATGTGTTGTGAGGTCTTGGTCCTGATGGACCTCAGCCTCCTACCAGATGGAAGGGGCATGAACAGTTTTTGTCCAGGGTGAGAGGGGTTGGCTACAATCTTTCTTGCTCGCTTCAGGGTCCTTGAAGCGAACAAGTCTTGGAGGGACGGCAGATTGCAGCCAATCACCCTCTCGGCAGAGCGAATGATGCGCTGCAGTCTGCCCTTGTCCTTGGCAGTGGCTGCAGCGTACCAGACTGTGATGGAGGAACAGAGGATGGACTCAATGATGGCAGTGTAGAAGTACACCATCATTGTCTTTGGCAGGTTGAATTTCTTCAGCTGCCTCAGGAAGTATATTCTCTGCTGAGCCTTCTTTGTGATGGAGCTGATGTTAAGCTCCCACTTGAGGTCCTGGGATATGATGGAGCCCAGGAAGCGGGGGAGTCACACTGAGTGATGGGGGCTGGTGGGGCTGCATTCTTCCAGAAATCCACAACCATCTCCACTGTCTTTAGAGCATTGAGCTCTAAGTTGTTCAAACCGCACCAGGTCACCAGATGGTCAGTCTCCCACCTGTAAGCGGACTCATCCCCACCAGAGATGAGTCCAATGAGGGTGGTGTCATCCGCGAACTTCAGGAGCTTGACGGACTGGTGACTGAAGGTGCAGCTGTTGGTGTACAGGGAGAAGAGCAGAGGGGAAAGAACGCAGCCTTGGGGGGAACCGGTGCTGATGGTCCGAGAGGCTGAGACGTGCTTTCCCAGCTTGACGTGCTGCTTCCTGTCAGACAGGAAGTCTGTGATCCACGTGCAGGTGGAGTCGGGCACGTGCAGCTGGGAGAGCTTTTCGTGCAGCAAAGACGGGATGATGGTGTTGAAGGCAGAGCTGAAGTCCACAAACAGGATTGTAACAGGCTCTCTGCTACCCAGTGGGTCTTGGAGCACAATGATGCCAGCACACAGTTGAATGGCTTTTTCAAATGTTCTTTATTGTCACACAATCAGACTGGACTTGGCCGTGTGCTCTCCTGCCTTGCCTCCGAGCACATGCCGCGGGAGTTTGCTGCGATCTCCCGTCCTTTCCGTCCCACTGCATGACTGTCGCTCGTCCCGAGCTGTCTCTCGCGCCTCCGTCACTACTGGTGATTAAATACATCCGAGAGTGAGACAATTAGCATCTGTTTCAGCTGCGCTGCGCCTAATTAAGTCCCTTCCTGGCAACGTTCCCTGAACCACTCCCACACTCCTTCCCCTCCGCAGCTGAGCCCACACACCACAAGGATCCTGGCGTAGGTTCCTGGGGAGTCCAGATGCTAGAGGATGAAATGAAGGGCCAAGTTGACTGCGTCGTCTACAGACCTGTTGGCCCTATAGGTGAACTGCAGGGGGTCCAGGAGTGGGTCAGTGAGGGTTTTTTTTTTAGGTGGGACAGGACAAGGTGCTCAAAAGACTTCATGACCACAGAGGTCAGGGCGACTAGCCTGTAGTCGTTAAGTCCTGTGATCCTTGGTTTTTTGGGGACGGGGATGATGGTGGAGACCTTGAAGCGGGCTGGTACGTGGCATGTCTCCAGGGAGGTGTTGAAGATGTCTGTGAACACCGGAGACAGCTGATCAGCACAATGCTTCAGGGTGGAGGGGGAGACAGAGTCCGGGCCGGCTGCTTTGCGGGGGTTCTGTTTTTCAAAAAGCCTGTTGACATCACTCTCCAGAATAGAGAGAGTCGTTACTGGGGAGGGGGTGGGGGGGACACTGTGATGGGTGGTACAGAGGCATGGGCCCCTGCTGGGCTGGGGGAGGGGGACCTGGTGGTCTGGGGCTGGTTGATGGAGCTGTGGGGGGTGGAGTTAGGGCTGTCCCATTGTCTGTCAAAGCAACAGTAGAACTCGTTCAGCTCGTCTGCCAGGCGGATGTCATTCATGGAGTGGGGGGCTCTAGGCTTGTAGTTGGTGATCTGTCTGAGGCCTCTCCAGACAGAAGCAGAGTCACTTGCTGAGAGCTGGTGTTGCAGTTTCTCAGAGTACAGTCGTTTAGCATCTCTCACCACCTTGCTAAACCTGTATTTTGACTCTTTATACAAGTCATTGTTCCCACTCCTAAATGCCTGATCCTTTTGCAGTCTTAGCTGTCTGAGTTCAGCTGTAAACCAGGGTTTGTCATTGTTGTAACTCACCCTGGTGCTTGATGGAACACAGCTGTCCTCACAGAAGCTGATATATGAAGTCACAGCCTCTGTCTACTCATCCAGACTGTTGGTAGCAGTCCTGAAAATGTCCCAGTCTGTACAGTCCAAGCACGCCCGAAGATCCTCCAGAGCTTCACTGGTCCACTTCTTGAATTTCCTCACCACAGGTTTGCAGAGCTTGAGTTTCTGCCTGTATGCAGGAATCAGATGGACCATGACGTGGTCAGAGTGTCCCAGTGCAGCTCGAGGGACGGCGTGATAGGCCCCGCTGATTGTGGTGTAACAGTGGTCCAGAATGTTCTCCTCTCTGGTTGGACATTTAATAAACTGTCTGTATTTGGGTAGTTCATGGCTGAGGTTTACTTTGTTAAAGTCACCAAGGACAATAACTAAAGAGTCCGGGTTGGTCCGCTCCACGCACAGTATCTGTTCGGCGAGTGTCCGCTGTGCCTCCTGCATGTTGCCCTGCGGCGGAATGTAAACAAACTCCTCCTACAGAATTCATGTGATCGACTTCAAATTTGGTCAGGACAATATAAAGACCTTCTATGATGAAAAGTTATCAAAATTGGGAGTTTTCCTGGAACGCCCTTAACGTTGTGTGGCGGCCATTTTGCGCCTTTCGCCATGAAACAAGAAGTTGTTGGTACATTGAAAAGATAAGCTACTGGGTGTGTCTTAGCCCAATAATAGTTGTGAAGGGTCTGTAGGCTGGTGCCAAATATTTTTTTCTGTAGTCATCACTATTGTAGTCACTGCAGTGAAACTATCTGTTCCTATCCTGTTTCATGGCCTATCCAAACCATGCCATGATGGTGATGGAGCTGCAGAGAATAGACTGGATTCTTGCAGTATAGAACTTGATCAGCATCTCCTGAGGTATGTTAAACTTCCTTTGATGGTGCAGGAAGTACGTCCTTGTTCATAATAGTGTCTATGTTGGAAGTTCACTTTAGGTCTTGGGAGATGGTGGATCCAAATAAAACCTTTAGGCTTCCACAGCTGACACAGTAAGTGTGTTAAGCTCCAGCAGATCAACCTCCCGTCTGTATGCAGACTTGTAACTATCCCTGATGAGTCCGATGACCGTGCGCTAGTGCTGATGGCCGGGTCCTGGATTTTATGTTTCCCAGCCTCACCTCCTGCCTCTGGTCTGTCAGGAAGGCAAACTGCAGCTGGTCAAGCAGGGGTCCTGTGATGTCCTTCTGGTGGGTCAATACCAGTCTCTTGAAGGAGTTCATGTCCACGGATGTCAGGGCAACAGGCCTGTAGTCATTTAATCCTGTGAATAGGAGAATAATTATTTATAATAGCAGGAGCAATAATAGAAAAATGCTAATAACAGCAGCAATGGATGTAATAGGATAATTATGATAATAAAAGCAGTAATGATAGGTAGTGCGCAGGCAATCCTCTCCGATTAAACTTTACTACATGAGTCTGTCCCCACTTCTATAGGCCTCCTCCTTGGCCTGATGAAGCTGTCTTGCCGTAAACCAGGGTTTATTGTAATTATATGCACAGGTTTTAGTCAGCACACACTTCTCACTATGCCAGTGAAGTCATCTCAATTTAGTTAAGTCAAAGCAGGCCTGGAACTCCAGCTTTGCCTCGTTTGTCCATCTCACAATCTTGACCACAGGCTTATCAAATTAAAATTTCTGTCTTTTAATCAGGAGAAGATAAACCAGACAGTGATCATAGAGTCCCAAAGCTGGGTTTCTATAAAAAGAAAAGTGGTAATCAATTAAATGTTCATGGGAGCATTATCTACTGTGGCTCAGAGTTAGAGCGGGTCGTCCTTCAATCAAAGGATTGGCGGTTCAATTCCAGGCTACTCCAGTCCGTGTCAATGTGTGCTTGGACAAGACACTTAACCCTAAATTGCTCCAGAGGGCTGTGCCATCGGTGTAAGCTTACTTAGTCCCGATGAATAGTGGCACCTTGCATGGTAGCCTGCCATCAGTGTATGAATGGATGTGAATGGGTGAATGACATGTAGTGTAAAAAGCACTTTAAGTGGTTGTCGGACTGTCGTAGGGTCATCAACTCTGGTTTGGTTGAAATTAACCCTTTATTTACCAAGTAAGATGTGAAAAGAAACGCCTGGCATATGTCCTCCTCACAGCTACCAGACTCCATTATTTGAAACAGTATTTTTACTGTTCATTGTAAAAACGCACTTCATTCAAACTCGACAGAAACTAAATAAAACTCATCAAAACCTACTTTGTTAGTCTTTCCACTGTTTTAACAATCACCAAGTCTTGTTCGACAGAGATACTGAATAATAAAAAAATATATATTAAAAAAAAGATGATACCAACCTATCATTTTCACTGTTTACTTACTCCATTTTCTGGTGTTTTCATGACATTAAACGTAACACACCAGGAAAAAAAAGAAAAATAGAAAGTCATACTCATCTAATGGTTATGGGGAAAGAACAATGGGAAGTAAATCTGCACACATGCTGATTTTGGTGGGAAAAGGGTATAAGGCAGGCCTAAGGTGGGATATAAACTCTGTCCAAAATGAACAAGGAAAACTCCTGTAGGGAATAAACTGGATTACTGTTAATTAAAAAAAGAGATTATTAAAACTCAGCAGTGACAAAAACTCCAATAATCGTGCTTGGACCTGGTAAGGTCCTTGGTAAAATGAAATAGCACAAAATGAATAAAACCTTTGCCTGGCTGTGGACCACGGAAAGTAAACATGTGTGAACACAGCTGTTCTTAGATCCAGTTAAAACCTCTTGGTGCCAAAAGTCCCCTTTAAAGGGGACTAGAGGGGGGGCGACAGAGTACACACGTGTACAATTCACTTTTGCGAAACGAATTAAATGATATTTTATGACATATCATATATCTATGTAACAAAGAGATTCTGGTTGAAACAACCATGGGAGCCATTTTACACACTGCAAAACACAATTATACATGAACTAAGATCATATCTAGAAGATATCTATAAGATTTACCACAATACCATTGTAGCTGACTGGCAGTTTTCCTTTAGTCACCGAGAGGCTAAGTGGGGGAGATTTAAACTTGCGGACGCGTTGGCTGTAACGTTAAATGATTTCCGGAATCCAGTGGATGACTTTGGAGTGTTTATTTTGTGGGCAACAAATAAACGTTGATTCCAGATAACATACAATTATAACTCAAGAAATGACAGTATTAATGTGAATAACGTGAAATAACGGTCAACAAAAAATAAGGCTCCCTCTCTCACCCCCTCTCCTTCCAATCCTTTTCCTAGTCTAACTCAACTGACGGCTGATAACCCCATTGTGGCTATCCCCAGCACCACGTGACTCAAGTGACAAAAAAGGGCATACAAATCGACACAGGCCACACCTGGCTCCTACAACCATGTTTTTTGGCCAAAATCTGAGTACTATGCTCTTTGTTTGGGTCTCTCATGACAAAGCCGGCAGCGATCATGGCGGAAGGACACATGCAGTAGGGGCGTGATTCGACCCGGCGTCGACTGGATGTGTCCAACTTACTCTCTTTCAAACCGTCCAAAAGTTATATAAGCAACGCCAACCAACAACCCACCGCTCCCCAGAAAAAAATTGAACTGCCACATACCTTTTGCTGATTTTCGTGACGAAAAATGCAGCTAATCCATTGAAATATGCAGCAGCTCTATAATCCGACTCCCCCTCCGTGTGTGTGAAGTAAAATGGCGGCTCTGAGAGAATGAATGAGAGAATGCCAGCCATTCAGTCAGCTGGACCAATGAATTTAGACATGGGGGTTTGCCAAGCATATCGAGATTTTCAGTGAGTAAATGGACCGCAGCTTCTCAAACACCCCCGCATGGCTTCCGTTGGACTCTCCCGCATCCAACAAGGTGTCACATGATTAAATCGGCCAATCACAGGCCTTACAAAGGCCTACATAGACACACACACTGAGGAATTTATTTTATGGATGACAGAGATGACAGCTCAAAATTGCTCAATATTGCTCCAAATGATGCCAAACTGCTTTATTAGGATTATTGAACACTATTAGTGATAAGACAAGTGAATATATAATTAATATTTAGTTATATAGTATATAAAATTAGAATAAAGCAGCGCAACTGCTGGTTCCAAAAATGAGAATTTTGCTTGACTTTGCTTGGTTTATGCTGGCCTGCTTCACTCAATCGAAGTCAAATCTGTTTTAGAGACTGTAAAACATGTTGTGCTATGACTGTGGCTATGCCATTGACATTTTAGGCATTATTTCAAGTAATATTTTCAACACAAGTGCTTTTTTTTCCAGGCGAACCTGAAACCTTTTCAATTTGAGCTGTGCCATATGTGTATATTTTATTAACCAGTAACATATACACAATATTTACACATATCAGCACATCTCACAAGTGTTACCTGTATTATACCATCAACATTATTAAAATAGACCTTGTAGTTTCAGATTTACAGTCTTTTAAGTATGAGTATGCAATTTTTGAGCAGAGGCCTAAAAATAGGGCTAGGGTTCAAGAGGTTTTAAACAGTAAGAGAAGTAGAATATACTGTATATGTTAATGTTATCCCCACTGCTCTGTTAAGTGGCTTCGACTCAAGGTTTTTCTTGACTGTGGAAAAAAGAGTGGCACATTTGTCATTATTTTCATGTAGTCTGCTTTATTCACCAAATACACTAAATAACAATGGACATCTTTAAAACAGGTGCAGATGGCATACTCATTAATGCACTGTGAACACTTTGGCTCAGGTTCAAGAAAGTGAGTCAAAACAATAGATAAATTATACAGTGCTTTGATTTCCAGAAGATAAGCAGAAAACATATTGTTAACATCTTTAAACATAAAGTTCTGCACAAACGTCTCACCTAAATATTGAACGAAAATATCTGTAACTATACCATGCTACAACTAACCAGCAATTTATTCCAATGATCTTAACCACTTTATTGTGGAGGTCAAAGTGAAATAGGGGTGTAACTGTGGTCCCGTACAGGACAGGAAATAGGCATGAGCCGGGGCCAAAGCCAGTCTGTGACTCACAATGCTTGCTTGTTGTCGGAACAAAAGATCTGCAATTTTTAAAAAAAAAATTTTTTAAACCATCTCTTCTCTGTCTACCTCTCTATTTTTCTCTCAACTTTCTCCTTTTTTTCTCCTGCTTTTGGAGATAGTCACTCAGATCTGAATCAGTGTATTGAACACCAACAAACCCTGGATAAAGCGCTCTCATTATGAGAGGAGTGCCATCTGTAATCTGTCCAACAGATTTTCAATTGTCTGGACACTCAACATTTTACTCAACAATTTAAAGATACTGTTAATGTACCAGAAATATATCATTAATGTTATGTGATCAATGCAGATATTTCAGAAAGTGAAGGAGAGGTCTCCGATAACTTCATGTGGAATGAAGATTATTGAAATTTGGTTTTACGAGTTTATATATGTGTGCATATATGATATACAATGTTATGAGGCTGGATATTTTAGAACTGAACTTTTTATATAAGAGATGACAGTAGCAGTAAATATACTGTAACAGTTAACTTCACAGAAAATGTAGTTATTTTTAGACCAATAAAACCAAAAGGTGAAGAAGGAAAGTCGGTCAGTAGTCCGTCCTAAATATGTACAAACACGTTTGTATTTCTTTTTGGATATGTGTTAACATGTCTGCAAATGTGTGGTTAACCAAAAATATGCATATTTCTCTGAATCATGAAGAAATGGTTAATTAAGTACACATTGATTTTATGTATCAGCTGAATCCATATGTTTAATTAAAGTAAAACTTAAAATGACAGTAGATTTCTATAACCTCAGTAAAACATATTTTACATCAATCTCTAATGGATTAATACTTGAAGTCTGATGTTTTTGATTGTCTTCATTCTCCTTGAACAGAATTTCTGTGGATATTTGCTGCATTGAAACATATTTTTGGCCAGATTAAGTCGACAAAGGAAACAAAAAAAATTAGAAAACAAGGATTCTGGTTGTTTGACAGAAGTGCCTGCTGAACCACTACAACTTTTGAAGATTCTCTGTCCTGTATTCCTCATAACTTGTTGGTGTAATGCAAATTCCTTGAACCATCAAACAACCTCACAAACAGCAGGGAAGAATGCATGATTCTCTATTTCACAAGATTGAAGACCAAGACCATGATGTGTTAGATATGTAGATTTAGATGTGTTGAGGTGAATTAGCATAGCAGAATTACAATGATGTAACTACCCCCCCTCTGTGTTTGTGTGTGTATGTATCTGTGTGCGTGTGTGCAGCTCAAGAAAAAGCAAGTCTATGTGGAAAAGGTGGAGAGGATGCAGCAAGCTCTGGCTCAGCTCCAGGCGGCATGTCAGAAGAGAGAACAACTTGAGCATCGCCTCCGTATTAGACTGGAGAGAGAGCTTGAGTCGCTACGCATGCAGCAGGTAACACCCTAGGCCTATGCTGGTTGACGTTTACCTAGACCATTTATGAATAAAGAGACCATCAGGTTGTGCTTATGCCCCTTCCCATTTGAATACAATTAATTTATTTAGTAGGCCCTGTGACAACATGCATTTATGAATTGTATACAAATCCTCATCACTCTACTAGTTCTGCTGGTAAATCCCTATATCTGTGTTTTACATTTGAAAGTAGAAGATAATATAATAGCTGATAAAATATTATACAAGACCCTCAGCTCACAGAAGTGTATGTGTCTCAGTAGGTTTGAACATTTGACTGAGGCTCCTTTAGTTGTCACTCAGCTCAGTTGGTGGACATAGTGGAGCATTTAGCAGCTTTAGAGACAGCTATTTGACAGGAGTTGGTGGACCAAAACTGAGCAAACAGAGAGAGAATATTGGACATGTATTCAAGTTCAGCATATAAACTTCAGACGATTTTCCCACACATACTAACACATAAATTGAAGATGTTGCAACACTGTTCTTCCAATAAAACTCGTATCTTTTACAATTGAATGTTGCCATAACAGACAATCATTAGTACTTCTGGAAGGTAACACAGTTAGCAACAGATTTAATGTTGAATCCACAAATGGCATGTCCTCTTACCATGTTCTGTCTCCCTCATTTCCCTCCCAGCGTCAGGGAGGCACTCAAAGCAGTGGTTCAGTGCCATCGGAGTACAATGCCACAGCGTTGATGGAGCACTTGAGGGAGAAGGAGGAGCAGATCCTGGCTCTGGAGGCTGACATGACCAAATGGGAGCAGAAGTACTTGGAAGAGAGCGTGATGAGGCAATTTGCCCTGGACGCCGCCGCCTCTGTCGCCACTGAGAGGTACATGTACATGACAGTTATTGACATTTCATTCTCTGAGCCATTATTTCAGACACTGGTGCCTCATATACTATGTTCAAGGTAAGAGATTAATTTATGGTCATACTACAACTCAGGGTTGCTCAACGTAATGCAAGTTGCAGTCCCTTCATACTACATAAAAAACAACAACAGAGTAGGGTAAACAGGCTGTTGTTGAGGTGGGTATTGTCTCTTAGTATACTTTTAGCACTTATTTTTACCATGATTGAGATGTGTCACAAACCGGGCCGAACAGCCATGACAAAAAAGGGAGATGCACTCAACGAAGCAGTTTAACAAATTATTTATTAAGACACCCATAAACTAACAGTGACATGTGAAGTCAGTAATTTCAGCAGTGTAAGTGAGTGTGTGCATGGAAAGTGTATATGCAGTGTTGTATGTGTAGAAACAAACCATAACCGCAAAGAAAAATCAAAATGGGTGTCTCAGGAAGGAGAGAGAGACCAACTGAGAATCCAGAGGGTTTTTATACTGGCACACAGGGCCAGTGTTGTTAATGGCCTCAGGTGTTTACACTCTGCCTGACGACCCCCTGCCTCACCCACCTCCACGCCTGCAAGGAAAGCAGCCAAACAACCAGGCAACAGGCAGAGAGGGTCGTCACAGATGTGTGATGACCATTTCAGGTTCTCTCTGATGCTGATTCCTAAGAACTTAAAACTGCTCCACCCCAGCTTCACTGATGTAGACAGGGGTGTGTGTCTTCGTCTCCTTTTTTTTCTAAAATCAACAATCAGGTCCTTGGTTTTACTGACATTGTGAAGTAGGATGTTGAGCACCACTCTGCAAGATTGTTTAATTCCTTGTGATATGAATTTTCATCTTTGTTTGTAGTCTGACCGATGATGGCAGCAGAGTTCTCTTTATGTTGACGGTTGCGTGTGTACGTGTGTATGTGTGTATGTTCCAGTGTATGCAGCCCTGTACAGCTGCTGTATCTGTCCTAGGGCTGCACAATTAATCAAATTTTAATTGCGATCACGATTTTGGCTCCCACAATTTTGGCTCCCACAATTAAATGAGCATGATCGTCAGCGATATTGACGTTTAAAATGCGTGCTCTGCTACATATCAAATCAAGCGCTTCCTCAACTAACAGTCAGCCAACCACCAGGGGGAGAACGAGATGGGAGGTGTCATGCGCGCACCCTGCAGCGGCAGCCTCAAAAAAGTTCTGTCTGCAGTCGACTCTGGTTTTAGTAGAAGAGGAGAGAGACAGACAACAGAACAGAGAGCAGACAGTCATTTATATTTTGCTTCAGGTGAATAAGAACTGTATAAGTTTTATTTTGATGCAAAGACGTGTACATTAGCTGGAATGTAGCACAACATGGAAGTGAAAGCAGTGCTCTGTTGATTTAATTTTCGGTAAAAAGTGTTGATACTATTTTATTTATATTTTCCTTCCACGAGATGCACTGTGATAAGGACCAGTCTGATGCAAAGATTTGTACATTAGCCAGAATGTAGCACAACAATGGAAGTGGAAGCAGTGTTCTTGTTCATTTAAACGTGAAAGTGCAATAAAAAGATGTCCCTAAAATTAATGAATAATCGTGATAATCGTGATCTCAATATTGATCAAAAAATCGTGATTATGATTTTGGCCATAATCGTGCAGCCCTAATCTGTCCACACATTTTTAAAAAGTTTTTCTGATGGTTTCACCCTTTTTATCAGCTTGGTGTAAGTAGATAGGGGAAGCAGGATTGATTGTCCAAAGTTGGGCTTTGTAGCTGACACAAATGTTTTTTTCAGATCTGAGGTCTGTTTGATTAAAATCACCAGCTTCAATAAAAATCCATCCTGTTGTTTTGTCATGTGACCAATGATGAGCTTATTAGGGCGGTATGAAAAATTGGCTCGACAGCGCCCCCTTTTGAGTAGGCCCAACAATAGGTTTCACCTAGCTGTATGAAATTTGGTAGGTTTGTGTAACTTGATGGGACATACAAAAGATCCTTTTAGAAGTATGCCCTAAACCAGAGGTCTTCAACAGGGGGTCCGCCAAATGTTTGATTGTTTAGACAATTCTTTTTTTTTTTTCCAAACATGAATCTGTCCATTATTTTAATAGTTCAGTATTGTATGCAAGATAACAGGTATGTTTATGCATGCCAGTGGCACTAATAGGCCATCACTCATTTATGCTTAAAATGAAAACATCAATTTGAATAGCTTGTATGCATGATTATCATGCAATTAATTGACAGACAATGTTGATATTGGCATTGGTATCAGCTGACAATCAGCTGTTTTAAAATGAAAACATGAATATATGAACCTGTGTATTATTTGAATAGCTTAGTATTGAATGCACAGTAAAGAGGCATGTTTATACATGGCACTAGGCCCAGTTTAATATAAAACACAATTTTATACAATATATATATAGTCGGGGGTCCCTGCTCCATCTCTCTATCAGTTTGGGGGTTCTTGGCCTGAAAAACATTGAAGACCCCTGCCCAAACAGGAAGTCGGCCATTTTGAATTTGATGACGTTTGTGTAACGTTTCCAGGCGCCGTACTTTAACGAACTCCTCCTAGAGATTTAACCCAATTGCCTCCAGATTTGATCAGTATGCTCTTGAGACCTTGACAGCGAATAGTTACTCAAAGATCACAGATTAATCAGATCCCTCTCAAATATTGTCAGAAAAGCCTAAAGACCTTGATAATGCTTCATTGTGAAGATTGTAAGAATTTGTTAAAGGGCGGCGACGTGGCGGCTTGGCAAATTTCAATCCTTCGCCATGAACACATAAACTGATGTAACTTGACTCCACATCATCAGATCTTTTCCAGATTTCACGTGTTTGATTAGACTCCAGGCTTGAAGACATCTGCAGGCCAATTTTGAATCACAGTCATAGCGCCACTTACTGGTAACAGGAAGATAAAGTCATTATACTTTGGCTTGTTTCTCTTAGTAAGTAAATCGGATCAACATCAAATTAGTTCCACACAAATGTAAGAAGTTCATAATGCCAGGTTTTGATGTTTCGTCAAACGCCATTGCCGTGGCGATTCAGTCTTCGACGTGAAAAACGAAGGTGCTTTTGAGGGGCTAAAAATGCTCGAAACATAAGCAAACTTGGCATACACATTTAAAGCCCAACATTTAGTTACATATTATGGTTTCATTGCTTCAGAGTGGCAATTCGGCTCAATAGTGCCCCCTACAGAATTTTGATGAAGCAGCCCTCGCAGTACATTTCACATAGATTTACAAAATTTGGTAGGCCCCTAAATCATATTTGGGCTTCAAAAAATTATATTGGGGCGACGCATTCTTCACCATTAAAAACGAAGGTGTTTTTGAGGGGCTAAAAATGCTCAAAACATAATCAAACTTGTCACACATTTAAAATCCTGAACGTAGTTATCTGATGTGATTTTAATGCTTCAGAGTGGCCAGTTGGCTCCATAGCGCCCCCTACAATATTTCAACGATGCAGCCCTCGCAGTACGTTTCACCTAGATCAGAGGTCGGCAACCTTTACTATCCAAAGAGCCATTTTGCCCTATTTTCCACTAAATAAAATTTGCCTGGAGCCGCAAAAGCTATTTGATATCACAGCTTATAAAGTTTTATATATAGTTATATATACAAAATCTAGTTTATTTTATTTATGAAATTATAGAACAAGAATTAAAGCTGCAAGCAGCGATGTACGGGCCCTCGCACCTTCCCGTGTCTCGGGGGTACTGGCGGGATGCTGGCAGAAGCGACCATCAGACAGCGCGCCCACAAGTTAGACGTATTTTTAATGCTTGGACTGTGTGATGTAGGAAATTATGTAGTGCAAATATTCCACCAGTTCCTGTATCCACTTTGTGGCGCTAGAGAACATGCGCAAACATGCATTATGTTGCTCTATATCAAGTATAGACCACATCATGTAAATATCATGTAAATCGGATTCAGTTTGTCACATAACGCTGTCTTCCTGTTGCCAGTAGGTGGCGCTATGACTTTGAGTGAAAATTGGCTTGTAGACATCCTCAGGCCATGACTGACAGATTTGAGCAAGTACAGTGGAGTTATATCAGCTTGTTGTTTAATGGTGAATCACGTACAATGGCCGCCACGCCACGGCTACGCCATTCCATCAAACATAAAGCTTTGAGTATCTTTTAATTGCAAAGGTGTTTAGATTATACTGACCAAATTTGAAAAGGATCTGAGAAAGTCTCTAGGAGGAGTTCGTTAAAGTATAGCGACTAGAAATCAAGGGAAAATTCACACAAAAATGAAAATAGCCGACTTCATACACAGACTAGAACATTTTCACCATAGCAATAAATCCGGTAAATATTTGGAAAATCAAATTAAACGAAATAAAGAAAAAACAACAATCTCAATCATCAAGGACTGCAGGGAAGCCCACAAATTCACCCGATGAAATAAATAAAATCTTCAGAAGTTTTTATGCCAATTTATATTCATCTAAAAAGAACCCAAATCAAGAACACATCAACTAATTTCTCAACAGCATTGATCTACCACAGCTTAACAAAGAACAAATCAACATACTTGACTCACCATTAACAGGACGAACTTTTTACTGCACTCAATTTTATGCCCAATAACAAAGCACCAGGTCCCGATGGCTTCCCAGCTGAGTTCTATAAACACTTCTGGTTCATTCTAGCTCCACTCTTTAACAAAATGATAACTGAAATAAAACAAAATTTGCAATTTCCAGCCAACATGAACACAGCCAGTATATCACTCCTCCTCAAACCAAACAAAGATCCAACTCTTCCTTCTAGTTACCGTCCCATTTCTCTTCTCAATATAGATATTAAAATCATCACTAAGGCACTAACTCACAGATTAGACAAAGTCACTCCATCCATAATTCATCCAGATCAAACCGGCTTTATCAAAGGTAGACATTCATCCACTAACACACGCAGACTGTTTAATTTAATCAATTACTCATCATTACAACAAACTGGTACCATCATAGCCTCCTTAGATGCAGAAAAAGCTTTCGACAGAGTAAACTGGACATTTCTCACAAGCACATTAAAGAGATTTGGCTTTGGGGAATCATTTATTAACTGGGTTAAAATTCTGTACACTTCACCTTCAGCCACTGTCATCACCAATGGACAAACCTCACAAAGCTTCACACTGCACAGGGGGACTAAGCAAGGATGCCCACTCTCTCCCTCACTTTTTACCATTTTCATTGAACCGTTAGCTGCAGCCATTCGTCAGAACATCTACATAAAAGGAATTAAAACACTCAACACCCATCACAAGATCAGTCTCTATGCAGATGATATATTGCTCTTCCTACAAAACCCCTACTCATCACTACAGGAAACTATTAAAGTCATGGAATCATTCTCCATTATCTCAGACTACTCCATTAACTGGAGTAAATCATCTATCCTTCCATTAGATAGTAACAGTTGGGATGGGGCAGCCCATACACCACCTATCCCGTTTTGCACAGGTGCCATCACGTATTTGGGAATAAATATTTCCCCCAGGCTGTCAGAGCTGTTCACACTCAACTTCACTCCATTAGTTAAAACAATAAATTACGACCTCCTCCGCTGGATGAACCTACCATTATCACTCATGGGCAGAATAGCTACAGTTAAAATGACAATACTTCCTAAAATAAATTACCTATTCACAATGATACCATCTCAACCCACCCACTCCTGGTTCAAATCGCTTGACTCAATCATTACTCAATTCTACTGGAAAAATAAAACACCAAGAATTAAACTGGCCACACTACAAAAACCAAAAACACAAGGAGGACTTGAAGCTCCAGATTTTTTTCACTACTCTCTAGCAAATAAACATCAATACATTCTTAAATGGATCCACCCCAACCAATCAGACAACACATGGTTAGATATAGAACAGACAGTTTGTAAGGACATTCAGATTTCTGACCTACCATTTTTAAGCCAATTTATCAAACGCCATCCTTGTTTCAATATACTAACAATAGTAGAAACTCTGACAGCCTGGTGGAAATTCCACAAAATCACTAACATCACTTTTGCACCTTCAAATTTTACTCCCATATGGAACAATCCTGATTTTCTAAGTCACAAGACACCTCTTAATCTTCACACATGGTCCGCTAAAGGCATCACTCATCTGAAACACATCTTCAATAATAACACCATGGTTTCATTCCCTCACTTGGTTCAGAAGTACGGCATCAGGAGCAATCAATTTTTGGAATATCTGCAACTCAAATCATCCGTTCAATCCAAACTTAACACTAAGGCCACTAACCTAGAACTACCCCCTCAACCTCAGAATTAATTAATATCCCCTCCGATAAAAAAATTAATCTCAAAAATATGTAGAGTAATATCACAGTCTGACAAAACATCATCCATACCATCAAGAAAATGGGAATCAGACCTCTCCATCACTCCTGATGCTGATTTCTGGAACCAAATCTGCAATAACATCTACTTCATGACTAAAAATGCCAATTTACAACTAATACAGTATAAAATACTTCACAGAATTCATTACACTGGGCAAAAATGTTTAAAATGGGATTCACGTCAGATATCTGTCCACATTGCACTCAAAACAGCCCGGATAGCTATGTTCACGCCACCTGGCACTGCACACCAGTTAATCACTTTTGGAAAGAAATAACTGAGTCACTGTCTGTCTTCCTGGGCTGCCTCGTCCCATTATCCCCTTCATTGTGCTTACTAGGAGACATCTCAACAATACATCTGAGTAAAACAAATCGCAAATTACTCCTCGTGGCCCTAACTATCGCCAAGAAAACTATCCTCATGAACTGGAAATAAAGGAACAACACACACATCACACATTGGAGAAACTTAATGATAGAGTATATTTCAATGGAAATTCTAACATCGTCCATCGTATACAATACAACAGAACACCACTCTACCTGGTCATCCCTCACTATGTTTCTGCAAACGTGACACCACCCATTCTATTAATATTAAAATTTGTATAGTATATATATATATATATTTTTTATGTATTTATTACTATTATTGATTTTTGTTTTGTTGTTTTTCTTGCCTGACAACCAATTGAAACCCACGTACATGCATACATGAACATCCATTTGCACACATACTTACCTTTTTTTTTTCTTCTTTTTTTGGTTTGTTGTTTTTTAATTATTATTATTATTATTATTATTATTTATTTTTTATTTTTTCCCTTCCATCTCAAAAGGCTCAAGGACATTCTCACACACACACACGCACATACACGTATACACACACACACCCACCGACTATATGATGTTTGCTAGCTTTTATCCCACTGTTCTTGTCATCCTCTTGTTGTTATGTCTATGTATTGTCTAATATTGTCTCTTGTCTTTCAAGAAAAAATTATAAAAAAAAAAAAAAAGTATAGCGACTAGAAATCATGGGAAAATTCACACAAAAATCAAAATGGCCGACTTCCCGTTAATTTTAGAGCATGGTCCCAAGACACTTTTTTTTAAGTCTTCATGTGATACATGTGCCTACCAAATTTCATACATGTAGGTCAAATGTAGTGCTGGGGCTGCGATTTTGAATATTTGTAGGGGGCGCTATCGAGGCAATTTGAAAGGGTCAAGCTAAAAAGCCATATGAAATATTTATTTCCATCACCTATGACACCTGTGCAAAGTTCCAAGGCTTGTTGAGCATCCTAAGTCACAGAAAAATAAGCTTAATTTTTCATGGCGAATGACGCATTGCCACGGCAACAGTGTTTAATGACAACTCACAATATTCATGATGAAGCATCATCAATTTCTAGTGTCGTTTTTGCCATTTCCAGGTGTTGTACTTTAACAAACTCCTAGGGAATTATTCAGATCAACTGAGATCAATTTGTTCAGAACACTCTAAAGACCTTAGTGAATCAAAGTTACTGTCAAACGACATGGACGTGGTGTGGTGGCCATTTTACATGGTTCGCCATCATCCATCAAGCTGTTGTAACTCGACTGTACTTTGTCAAAACTGTCCCAAACTTGTCATGCTTGATGACTGTCATGACTTTAGGACATATGCATGCCAATATTAACTCATAGTCATAGCGCCAGCATTAAAGTCAGAGGGAGCTGGAGAGACTAAACCCTTTATATACAGTTATTTTTCACATCTAGCCAATTAGCTCATGTCCAAATTTGGTAAAT
>NW_022280173.1:469937-474392 GCF_004355925.1 Anarrhichthys ocellatus
AAGGGTTTAGTCTCTCCAGCTCCCTCTGACTTTAATTGTATTCATAATAAAAGTTATTGAGGGAAATATCAGATCATGAAAACACAAATCTTTCTAATAAATGAAGAATGCACACCAGATCAGATAACTAATCAAATATAAAGCTTGAGTTTAATCTGTGATCCGTCTTCACTGTTTACATGTTGAAGAAAATCTTGTCAGTCCGATCGGCTGCAGCGTCCAATCACATAACTGATGAACAATGAGGGGGCGTGTCGGTCGTTAAAAGACTTCCTGGAAGGCTGTTCCCGTGGGTCCTCGCTCATGGCTCCTCGGAGATCCCTCCTCCCGCCTCGATCCTCGATCCTCGCTCCTCCGAGCTAAATAAGAGCTTTGGGACGGCCGTCAATATGGCGGTGCAGAACAACATCCGGTTCAAGCGAGGATCGAGAAGCAAGGAAATGACAATTAAGAGACTTGGGATGTACCCAGGGGCAGAAAGTGAAGTGAAGCAGACTGAGGAGGTGCAGGTGATTGAACGCAGCAGTGTATAATTAGGGGAAGGGCAGACCATCACAGGGGTAAGACACAGACAAAGGCAGGAAATAAAGTGCAAGACACAGGGAACATCTAAATAAAACAGAATAAATAACTAAATCAAAACATAAATCGTGAAACGTAGAGCAGTTGTAGCTTCATCTATCCACACTTTAATTGTCTTTTCTGATGGTTTGTCCTGTTTAATTAGCTGGACGATGTAGGCAGAAGGAACAGAAAATATGATCTGATGGTCCAAAGTGGTGGCGGGGGAGGACTTTGTAGCTGTCAGGAATATGTGTGTAAACAAGGTCCAGTGTATTGTTTCCTCTGGTGAAGATGTGGACATGCTGGTGGAATTGAGGTAAAACAGAGCTGATGTTTGTTTGATTAAAATCACCAGCTACAATAAAAGTACCACCCGGTTGTTTCGACATGTCTGCTGATGACATCATACAATTCCTGTAGTGCATTTTTTTAAATGGCATCGGGAGGAATGTAAACAGCAGCAACGAAACACTGATGAATTTTCTGGGCAGATAATATGACCGGCATCTTACCATTAAAAATTCAAAATCAGGGGACCATTGTCCATCGACCGTGACTAAGTTTGAGCACCAAGCTTCATTGATGTAAACACACAGTCCGCCTTCTCTCTTCTTACCGGAGTCTTGCATCTGTCAGAAGTGTATAGTCTGCCCGTCAAGTGTAATAGTTTAAACTGGGATGTTCTGATCTCCCATTGCTGGGAGTCTTATTTCATCCATTTTATGTTCTAGCGACTGGACATTAGCTTGGAGCAGGCTGGGTAGTGGAATAACCTTAGGTCCAAGCTGTTTAGTCCTTTTCCCGACTCTCTTCCCCCTCTTCCACACCTCTTCTGATGGTGTTTTGTTCGGACGGTCTGGCTGAGTGGTCGGAAGATTTTGTGGACGATGATCGTCTCAAGAGCAGCTGCACTTAATCCAATCCTCTAACTTTGTTTTCTGATTTTTTTGATGAGGGTATTTTTGTCATAAATGTAGTTAAGTCTGTGGCAGCTACCGGCCGCCGCATCTGTTTATTGAAATACACACATAAACAAACACACACACACACACACACACACACACACACAATATTTTCAGATACAGTTCCTGTAGTGTGGTGTGTCTACTGCTACTTCTACCTCTGAATCATCTGCTTTTGCTTTCTCTCTCTTTTTTCCATGTCTTTCTCTCTCTCTCTCTCTCCATGTGACTTTTAACAAAGAGCGTTTGCATATGGAGTTTTCATTTGTGCAAAATTAGTTGTTTACAGTTTTAACTCATTTTGGAGATACGCCATAATGTAAGTAATTTTATGCGACGTGATAACGCCACCGAGCCTACTTTATATATTATACTAAATAGGTTCACCTCTTAGCTTAACCCTACAAAAAAGGGGGCTCTGCCTGAGTGGTGGTTGCGATAGGCGGCAACTCTGCAGTGTTTGGTTGGGGGCTACCCTCAGATCAAATCCCAATGGTCTCTTCAGTTTTGGTTTCAGGATTCAGCAGCAATGAATTGAATGTATGAGCATCACCAATTTTTATATTTAATTATGTTTATTTTATTTTATCATTATTGTATTTTTGTTAATATATTTTCCTTGCACTGTAAGTGACCACCTATCTCAGGGTTGACAAGCATTCAGAACAGGTCAGCAATTTAGTCTTAAGTCCTGTGGACGAGTTAGTTTTGAACTCTGTCCTGTTTTGCAGGGATACATCTACAACAATGATGAGCCATTCTCCAAGCAGCAGCTATGACATCTCGGTGGAGGCTCGAATTCAGAAGGAAGAAGAGGAGATTCTCATGGCCAATCGGCGCTGCTTGGACATGGAAAGCAGGTAAAGTACTCTCCACATACATACAGCCACCCTGAGTTGCCAAGGCAAGGCAAGTTTATTTGTATAGCACATTTCAACAACAAGGAAATTCAAAGTTGTTCACATAAAACCATTAAGAACACCAAAACATAATGCAAAATAAAAGGAAATTTAAAAACAATTAAAGCTGCAAGCAGCATTGATCAAGCCCTCGCATATTCACATGTCGAGGGTACTGGCAGGACCCTGGTTGATGCGGCCATGCATTTCTGTGACCATCATACACTGAGTGCGCGAGTTAAACGGTATTTCCTGTCGACCAATGGCGTTGCCAGATCTTAAGCCTCGAATGTTTTGAGTGTATCTCCGAATACAATTATATCTGTAATTCTGTAAAAATTGACAAAAACTTGAATGTGTCCGAATGCGCCTCAGTGTTAGTAACATAACATACTGTCAAAATGAATGCAGGTCTCAAAACCGACTGTTTGTTTGTGCAGGTAACTCTGATAATCTGAGAGACTCAAAGCTGGAAGAGTCGAGGAGAAATAGGAGAATGTACAGTTCCAGAATGTATAGTTCCATGTGGAAAAAAGTACATCTTTTTGTAAATAAATAAGTTTAAGCCAAAAGGTGAGCCAATGTAGAATAATCTATCATATAAATTAGGCTGGGTGCAATTTAAAAACAATTAAATTTACTAATAATGAAAACTCCACGTACAAGCGCGATTTGGAAACCTTTTCAATCCAATTTCTGCTCTCCAAACATCTCAGTTTGCACATATTTGGATCAGAGAAGTCTTTTTCTAGTGGTGTGCCCACGAACCCTTTTACAGTAATAAGTTCAGTGTTTGGGCCGCTGTAATTATAGAATCCTGCTTACATCCGTGCTTATCAGTAGGTGGCGCTATGACTATGAGTTAATATTGGCATGCAGAAGTCCTGAAGTCATGACAGTCATCAAGCATGTCAAGTTTGGGACAGTTTTGACAAAGTACAGTCGAGTTACAACAGCTTGATGGATGATGGTGAACCATGTAAAATGGCCATCACACCATATCCACGTCGTTCCATGAAACCTAAAGCCTTTAGTAACTTTTATTCACTAAGGTCTTTAGATTGTTCTGACCAAATTCGAAGTTGATCTGATTAATTCCCTAGGAGGAGTTCGTTAAAGTACTGCACCTGGAAATTGCAAAGAAAACACATGAAATTCATACAAAATTCAAAATGGCTAACTTCCGGTTGGGTTTAGAGCATGGATCCCTAAGACTTTTTTTTTAAGTCTACATGTGATACATCTGCTTACCAAATTTTATACATCTAGGTGAAACGTATTGCGAGGGCTGCATCGTCGAAATTTTGTAGGGGGCGCTATTGAGACGATTTGCCACTCTGAACGAATAAAATCATATTATATAACTTAATTTTGGGCTTGTAATCTGTGTGCCAAGTTTGCTTATGTTTTGAGCATTTTTAGCGTCTCAAAATTATCTTCGTTTTTCACGGAGAAGACTGCGTCGTCACGGCAACAGCGTTCGACGAGTTACATCAGTTTATTTGTTCATGAACACAATGAAGCATTATCAAGGTCTTAAGGCTTTTCTGACAACATTTTAGAGGGATGTGATTAATCTGTGAGGAGCGGGATGTAAAAGTACACAACCTATAACTTCCTGTCGCCACTAGGTGGCGCTATTACTATGATTCTAAATTGTCATATAGATGTGTTCAGGGTCAGGATGTTATGACATATGAGAAATTTGGCACAGATTAGACATTGTACGGCCGAGTTACAACAACTTCCTGTTTCGTGGCGAATGGTTGGCACGGATACATAGTTCAATAACTTTTTGATCTTTGAGTAACTTTTCACTGCCAAAGTCTCAAGGGTATAGTGACCAAATCTGAAGTTAATCAGGTCAAATCTCTAGAAGGAGTTCGTTAAAGTATGGAGCCTTGAAATGGTCAAAAAATGTCATAAAATTAAAAATGGCCGAATTCCTGTTGGGTTTAGTGAATAATAGGGGGCGCTATCAAGCCATATGTCATACCGCAGGTGGACACCCCAATCAGACTGCATTTTTC